>NW_004567172.1:563893-595701 GCF_000260355.1 Condylura cristata | reverse complement strand
GGCGTGGCAAATATACCCAGCATGCTTTGATATGCAAAATCTAAATTTCTGTTGTAATAACAAATGTATCTCTAATGGATGTCGGAATTGGTTTGATTTCCATCATTTCCACCTTTCATCATTTCCACCTAGGAAGGTGTCTTTTTCAACTTTTAATGCTTGGAAGCAAAAATATAGGTATAGATCTATTATATCTAAGAATTTAATTGTACTTAGGTACTACTAGCGGGATGCATTTGACATTTGGATGGTGGAAATGAAGTGAAAGAGAAATAGTTTCTTGGATTTTTTTTTCTTTTTGCATGGGAATTTTGTTTTCCTACAGTAACTTTTTTTGCCCCTAGAATTGAAAGGAACGACATTAAAAAAAAAAAAAGACATTAAAACAAAAAAACAGAGGTGACAGTGATGAATATAAGCCATATTGAATTATTATTAAGCTGTCAATTATTTCATTGAATATTTTATTTATTTTTATGTAGAAGAACTGGGTACAGAGGATTCACCAGAGACAGAGTGAAGAACACAACAGCTGGATCTATTGAAATACACTCCTGAGGGGAGCAGTGGGAGAGACAGGAGAGGTCTCCTACACTATGTGAGTCACCTCCTTGGCCAGGGATCAAATTCATGCTGCAATAGGTGTGGATAGTTTCATAGTGCTGAGAGTTAACCCTTTGCACCACCAAGGAGGCACACAAGGTGTCGACTACTTTAATAAAATCTTCATTGTTACTTGAGATTTCCATCTTGCTTCTCTTATGACCATTTGCAGGGTGTGAAACTGCTTCATTTTTCAAAGGCTCAGATTTTGTAGATATCTTTTTTGAATATTTTATATTTGCGGAGGAACTCTTCATTGTTTCAAAATTGGTTGGGTTTTATTTTATTTGTTTTGCCTAAATGGAAAATACTGACTTACATTACTATTTTTTTTAAGATTTATTTATTTATACAGAACCTGGGTACAAGCCAGAGGCGCAGGGGTGGTGAGAGTCTTCACCAGAGACATAGTGGGGAGCAGAACAGGCAGATCATTGAAGTACACTGCTGAGGGGAGCAGCGGGCAGGTCAGGAAAGGACTGCAAAGCCATGTGGATCACCTCCGGGGGCAGGGATTGAACCCGCAATGAATCGGCTGCAACCAGCTTGCATTACTGCATCCTAACCCATTGTGCCACCAGGGAGGGCCAACATACATTAATTTTTAAGACACTTCAGTTGTATTTATTTTAGCTTAATTTTCCTGTTTTGCTTTATAAATATATTGCTTACTCACCTTAAAAATTGTAAGTAGTATATTTTTAAATTTATTGAAGTAAAACTGGTTTACATTTGTTTGTAGTGGGGGATATATAGGACTCTTCCCTCCCCACTTCAGGTGTTATTACCATAGAAATAGTTTGTATCCAAGCTAAGTCCTTTAGGTTCTGCTTCAGCCCATCTCTCCCAAACATCCTTGCTCGGTGTTATGACCTAAGCTTCTAAGATTATTGGAGTTCCTCTTGTTTGGAAAAATGTCTATATTACTGCTTAGTGTTAGAAACCTAGAATTTTCTTCTACAACTTCTTGGATTACGTCTCCAAACAATAATTGCAAGTTTGTAATGTCCAATATATCACACACACACACAAAACACCATATCAGAGAAATATTCTCAGTTCAACCCTGATTGAGTATTTCTCAATGTCACTGTTTTATATTTCATTAATGCTACATTGTTTCATCCATTTATTTCAAAATGCCTTTCAATATTTAGGTTTTAACTGTGTATTTTATAAGTAATATATAGATCCTCTTTATTCACTCAATATGAATCCGAGTATTGTAACAGGGTGGTCCTCAGGAAAAGGGGAAATTCCAGGTTCCCACCCAGAAGGAGTGTGGAGCTGAGCAAAAGAGAGCAGAGAAGGAATCCGGGAAGAAGGAGACCTGAGGAAGCCACATGGAACAAAGGGAGATGTGAAGAAACCTTGCATATATCTTGGTCCTGGACTGGTTGAAAGAGATGTGGGTGAGAGACCCGTAGGGAGGTTAACTATGGCAGTGTTTGTATTGATTTTAATTTTGCTCTCCCAGACTTGTCTGGCTATTCCTGATTCTTTTCTATGGGTTTCGGCCAAAAAGTGCTTAAGTCTTATGGCGGGCTTTCAGGCCTTGCTTTGGACCAATACCTTTTGGGTTGACTTTTACCCATGAGGGGATGGGTAACTTCAGGTGTTTGATTTAGAAATTATATTCTTTATCTTCCATATTATATACTCACTGTATTAAAGCTCCTTTTCATTAAAGTTTTACATGTTTTGTCTTGATGTGGTAGATGGCAGAACCTATTTAAAGCAGGCAGGTTTGGGGATTCAGTGGTGTCTGTCTCCCTGACCTGTAACAGTATCTTTAGGAATATTTTATTTTTTATATTAAGGACACACTGATTGACAGCATTGTACATGATTTAGGGGAATTTGTTTAGCTCATCTGAAGATGTTCATCACCACACACCTACCATCAAAAAACCCACAATCATTTACTATATACCATTGGATAGCCCCTCCCCCACACTTCCATTTCCCTCCCCTTCCAGTAATCTCAATCCTGCAATCACACACACACACACACACACATACACACACACACATTTTGGGTGGGATACCAAATTATTGCATTTGAATGAATGGTACAAATAAAAGATTTAAGATGGCTTGGTACAATTTACAGAAAAGGTAAAGGTAACCCAAACATTCATGCACAGTGTTGGTGCCCAAAAAAGTCACCCCCTGGCTATGAGAAACCAGCCTAAGGCTCAGATTAGCTCTTGTCACTTTCTTCCAGGGTGTGCTTGTCAAAGAGATACTCGGCCATGCCAGATTGGGGGTGAGGGGGGGCGTCATCTTGTGCAAAGTTGGTTACATGGTCACCCAATTCTTTAATGGATTTCACCTGCTCATCCAGATAATAAGTCTCCAGGAAGTCATACAAATGGGGGTCATTTTGTCAGTGGTCAGTTTGTGCAGTAGTGACAACCTAACTGATAGCTCCCAGTCACACCATCCCTAGAGAGCCTATTGCTCGAGCAATAGAGAGAGCAGTTGCCCAAGCCCCAGCTGTTGAAAATTGCTCCCTATATATCCCTCAAAGTCCCAGAATGCCTGCTTAGCTCCACCCTTGGGTCTTCGCAGTTTTCAACTTGGTTCTGCTGGGAGCTGGAGTTTCCAATTACTGGAGTAGGGGTTGGAGTCCAGAAAGCTGGACAAAAATCTTAATGGCAATCATTCTTCAAAAGAAATGGCAAAAAAGAGAAAAAAATGAGCTACCATCTCACACATATTTTAAATGTTCCATTTTAAAAAAAGGTACAGGCAAGGGTGTAGGAAAAAGAACATGTTCACACTGTTGTTAGATATGTAGACTGATCAACCCTCTGTGGAAAGTACAATGATAATATGTATGTTCTTTAAGAAACCATGTAACCCAGAAATTTTATCAGTAGGTGTCTATACACACACACACACACACACACACACATATATATAAAGTAATTCCAAAGGAAACCTGCAATTTTATGTTAATTTCAACTTTATTTATAGTAATCAATGTTTGGAAACAAATAAGTATTCCAAAACAGATAAGTGATGAGTGAATCAAGAACATATGTTCTACATATACAATGGAATACTACTCAGAAATCAATTTAGATAGATTCATGCTACTTGTGACAACATGGATGAAACTGGAAGGGATTGTGCAAAGAATAAGCTAAAAGGAAAAATATAAAGACCAGATGGGTACATTTATATGTAGAATATAGGGAGCCAAACAATAATTGAAATCTGATTTTAGATATAGATATCCAAGAGGGGAGGCAGAAGGGGTTTGTGGGGGAGGAAGCATATCTCTATAGTTGAAGACTACGATATTCTGGTGGTGATGGTAGTGCTAAGCTGATCACCCTTGTGGGGAGAGATCCTATACACTTCAAAATAAATTAACAAGGATCTAAAACAATGATGCTTCATTTTAAATATAGTCAAATTACTTCACAATTAATAAAAAATCATTTTAATATTTTTATTAATGAATTATAATATGAGGTCTGCTATTAATTATAAAGTAATTTGTATAAGCTATTTTGTCTTCACGTTACACATTGAGTAGGCATGATAATTATTCAGCAATTACTAGCCTCCGGTTAACTTACAACTTTGAGTTCAAAGATTTACAAAATTAAAAAATATGAATGCCTTTGTTTTCACATTTCGGGTTTGAAATTTTCCTCATTCTCTTAATTCAAATCTACATATCTCTGACACTCATTATTTTCTATAGTATCCGTTCTATTATTCACTAAATATTTTTGGTCTCTTCAGGTGTTATTCCTTTTGACCTGGAGAATATTTGCATCCACATGAGACCATTATTCCCCTGAATCTATTCTGAGTCAGTCCTCTCAGGACTCCAAGAACCCTGTCTCTGTGGACATCTAATGGAAAATATTCTCCACTTGATACATTGTATACTAGTTTTTCTCTATTGCTTGCTTTGCATAATAAATAAGGCAAGTTTATGGTATTACACAGGAAGATTGCTTTTAATCATCACTGCAGAAACTGCACACATATTGAAAGACTGAATGTTCTTTCATCAAGGTATTCTTTTTGTTCTTCTCATATTTTTATCTTTACTAAGAATAGTTATGCTTCCTCACCAATCATGAGATTCCTATAATGATTATTTCAACAGCTTTGTGTAAAAAAAATAAAGTTGGGCTTTTTTTTAAAATTTTTGATTATTTCCTTAATTATTGTCCTTTTTTCAATTGCTCAAAAATAATTTAGCTCAAAGAGTTTAATTTTTATCTTATAAGCAGTTTTGAAGATCTTATAACCTAACTTTAACTTGGTGCTTGTTTGAAAGCAATGTCTGATGCAGGATGTGTTAATTTTGCTTGCCGCCTTTGACCTCTGTTCTTTGATGCAAGTGGAATAAGGCAACACTTTTATGGGTAAGACCCAGAGAGGGTTGCCCTGATGTGTGTACAGACTTCATGTAGATTTAAGTGCTCTTTAAGCTTATATGTAGGATGGTGAAAGCCAGTGTTTTTCTGTCATTGTAAAGTTGAATAAATTGAAACTCAATTTAATTTGTAGCTTTTTCAAATCTAAAGCAGTTGTACTATGTTAGAATAATACAAATGCCTCCTAGAATCTTGTATACATTAAATCATGGGGTATACTTTGTTTTATTAACTTTAGTAACTTGCTTTCCTAATCTTTTCAGTGAAATGTTGAAATATATGAAGGAAGTGTATCTGAACTTAGGATGCTCTTATGTAGTAAAAAGGCAGATGTGCATAGTATATAGCCAGAAGTAGGAAAACTCCAGATGAGTGGGCTAATTGAGGAGTTTTGCTCTACTGTTACCATATACCAAGAACTCTCTGGCTATGTTTTGTCTTCTCAGAGCCATTCTAACTCTGAATATAATGTGGACTTGTAGAATATCCTGAAATTGCTGGGTAAGATAGAGTTTATCCATAAAACAAGTGTATCCATGCTACTTTGATCTTTGTCAATTCTGCAGAGCACAAAGAACTAAAAAGAGAGCACATACAGTATAACCTCATGCCACCTGACGAGTCCCTCCCCAATTTGAGCACTCACCTGTCAGTGGGGACAAATATGACTGAAGGACATTTATTCAAGCTACAGGGACATGATTTGAGTTGTTGTTCGCTGATATCAAAATAATTCCAAATGGCTGTCCATATGTTCCTCAGATGATGTGTAGATTTAAAATATTCAGCTTTAGAAGAAACTTATAAATATATAAATTGGCATGTTTACAATTAAAAACAATACTGTCAAAATCACAGTAAGTCTAATGATAATGGTATCTGTAGGTGTGTGAAAATAAATGGTGTCTTTTTTTTTTAAAGATTTATTCATTTATACTTACAGAACTGGGGTACAGGCCAGAAGTGTGGTGGATGAAAGGATTTACCAGAGACAGAGTGGGAAACAGAACAGACAAATGTACTGAAACACACTGCAGCGGGGAGCAGCGGGTGGGTCAGGGGAGGTCTGCCACGCCATGTAGGTCAGCTCCTTGGCTGGGATGGAACTTGTGCTGCAGTGGCTTCTGAGAGCTTCAAAGTACAGAGTTTTAAGCAATTGCACCACCAGGAAAAGCACCCAAAATTGTCTTTTTAATGGAACTTTGAAGCATTTGTGAAATAAATGCATCAAATAATTCATGAAATATTTTGTGTAAGATACAATGTATATATATACATGTATATCATTATATTGCACTAATATATAATATGTGATATATATGTGACATATATATGTATATGTTATATATATGTGATATATAACTATAATTATATTTACAAATCTATGAAGTTACCTTGTATGCATTCAATCCTAAATTATCTAATATTAAAAATGTCAATTTAGGCCCTCCCTCCCTGGTGGTGTATTGGGTGGGATGCAGCACTGCTAGCTAGTGGCAGCTGCTTCAGTGCAAGTTTGATCCCTGTCCCCGGAGGTGACACACATGGTGCAGCAGAGCTCTCTAGACGCTCCTGCTGATCCCCTTAGCAGTATACTTCATCGAGCTGTCTGTTGTGCTCCCAATTCTGACTGTGGTGAGTCACCACCTCTCACCACCTCTGCACCTCTCACCACCTCTGCACCTCTGGCCTATCCCCCAGTTCTGTATGCATAAATAAACAAATAAATCTTTGAAAATGTCAATTTAATAACATTTAAATAAATGTAGGTTGAAATACATAAAATTCATATAATGTGACTAAGACTATTAGAAATGAGGAATTAGGATAATTATTTTCTCATTCTCTACACAAAAATTGATGAGATAATACCAAGGTGATACCTATAGAATTTACGTTTATACAAATAAGTTAATACAGGTGTTTTGTATCCTAGTGCTGATTTAACTTGTGTATGAGTGTGTGTGTTTTGCTTAAAGGAGAATTCCCAAGCCTTTATTGTCTAGTTGATATTTTGCTAAATTCTATCAATGAGAAAAAGCACAGTTATTGTTTGCAATTACTAATTTTTACAATGTGCATCAAATTGTGTAGAAAATGTTATAAAAATACATGAGTTATAAATATCATTGGTATGAAGATTAACAAAATAATATTTGCTGGGATCCTTAGGTTTTAATATGCAAGGTGTGTTACTGTAGTCATAAGGCCAAAAGAATCAGTGTGAACTTTCATCACTGAATTTTATAAAATATTTTTAAAATATTAAATTCACAATATACAAATCAATTAGTTGAGTTATTTATGACTTTTAATTAACCCTCATCTTACATGTGTTTTCCTGTCAATTGACTTTTCCTTTGTTAATCTTTCTTTTGCTCCACAGAAATGTTTTAATTAATATAGTACAATTAATTCACTTCCTTATTCATTTTTTTTAAGATTTATTTACGTATGTGTATAAGACTGGGGTGTAAACCAGCAGTACAGTGGATGAGAGGATTCACCAGCGAGTGGAGAGCAGAACAAACATATTTACTGAAATACCTTGCTGTGCAGAGTAGCAGGCAAAACAGGTGTTCTGCTGTGCCATGTGGGCTAACTCCTTGGTCACCTGGGAATCTAACTCTTACTGCAGTGGCTGGAGACAGCTTGATAGTGCTATGTCATTAACCGCTGTGCCACTCACCCCCAATTCCTTTTTCTTAATTTATTTATGCATACAATAACTGGGGTGTGGGCCAGAGGTGTGGGGGTGTGGGAGGTCTTATCAGAGACAGAGTGGGTAACAGAACAAGTGGAATTACTGAACTACACTGCTGAGGGGAGCAGCAGGTAAGACAGGAGAGGTCTGCTGCTCCAGCCATGTAGATTAGATCTCTGGCTAAGTTTGGAACTCATGCTGCAGTGGCTGGGGACACCTTTATAGCACCGAAACCTTAACCCCTGAACCACAAGGGAGACCAAGTTATTGACTTTCTGTATTAATAGTTTGTGCTTTTGGCATGTTGTATCTTCAAAATTTTATGAAGATCAGCATCAGTAAACTGATTTTTGTATGTTCTTTTATCTTTGTATTTTTATTTTCAATATACTTCTTTATCTGAATGTGATCCAATATAATATATTCATTTGAACTTCTTTTTAAAAAATATTATTGTAGTGGTATTGCATTATACCATTATTTCATGTGTGCATCATTATAAATTGGCAACTACATTAAATTTACTACTTAAAGTCCAATTCTATTCTTTAACATAGAATCATCGCTTTTGCTCAGTTGATTAATTCTACCTTAACTCCTTCTGACATTCAGTATTTTTTTTCTTACAATAGTAGTGGATTTTTGTTTTGTTTTATTTAGTCAAGCTTTGTTATGTTTCTTTATATACAGCATAAGTAAAATAATGCAATGCCATTTTTTTCCTCTGAGATATTTCATTATGTATAATATGCTTTAGGATTTTTTATATGCTGCAAATGAAAAGATTTCATTATTTTTATAGTTGAGCAGTTTTCTTTTATATATACCACATTGTTATCCATTCACCCTTCAATGGGTAAATAGTTTGTTTCTGTTCTCTGGGCCATTGTGAATAATGCTATAATGGAAATGGGAGTTCACACCATTTTGATTAGTGTCCTTGAATTATTCAAGTAAATGTCAAGAATTAAAATGCATGGATCAGGAGCTCCAGTGGTGCAATTTGTTAGCATACAGTACTTTTATAAAATGCATAGATCATATGAAGTTTCTTTTTTTTCTATCATTATTTCGAGCTATTTTAAAAAGTTACTTTAGTTCTATATGTTTATGGTAATATGGTGAAAAAATCTTCAAGTGGTTACCTTTGTAAGTGATGGTAATGTCACTTTCCCCTCTGATTTGGGCAGCAAAGTAGAGGGAATCAAACATAGGAAGAGGTCTTTATAAAGTAATGTGAGTGGTAAATTAATATGTCCCAATCCTGAGATAATAATCCCAATCCCAATAATGAAAGCTGTATTTTTTCTCTCAGGTATATTTATATTTATTTATACTATTTGTATTGAGGTAACATTGAAACACTAGATATGGTTTAGGAGTATAGGCTTATATTGCTAGAAATGTATGTTATCAAATCATCCTACCGATAGTCAACAATAATATCCACCATAGTCCATTAGACCTCTACCTTTTGTGATCTCCTTTTGCTGACTTAATTCCTCAGTTATATTTCTAGTGTTTGTTTGCTTTGGATTTGTCTGTTCTTTTGTTCTTTGTATTCCAAGGTGTGTTAACTCATCTTGTATTCATCTTTCTCCTTTGATTCAATTTGCTTAACATAATTTCCTCTCCCCACCCAGTAATCTTATCTCAAATGCCAAATTTATTTTTATTTAATGATTAGTATCTATTGTGTATATATGTGACTTCTTATATATTCACTGTTTAACCAACATCTTAGAATGTATTTACTTCTGTGCATTTTATAGCTTTAGTGTTCACATGTGATTAATCATTTTTAAATAATTTTGTGCCTAGAGTCTTCTTTTTTTTTTAATTTGACTTTTTAGTTTTCTAAACATCATTTATAAGAGTTTTTTTTTTTTTTTTTTTGTCCCGTTGTATGCCTTTGGAACAGACTTCAGTGCCCAGAAATAAAATAAACATACTTACTCCCTGTCATTTTTTTTTCTGAGTTTTATGGCAACATATCATACATTTAAGTATTTTATCATTTTAAGTGACTTTGTGTTATTGGTGTGACACAAGGATCCATTTTCATTATTTTGCATGGGTTTTTACAGTTGTCCCAGAATTATATGTTGAAGAGATGCTCTTTCCAAATTTGATATTTTTATATATCAAGTATTTGTTGATGGCATATGCAAGTATTTAATTTTAGTCTCTATGTAACATTTCTTTCATTAATGTATCTATTTTTTTTGTGCCAGCACTGTATTTATTTGTTATTATGACTTTGTAGTATTGTTTGAAACCTGGAAACATAAAATTACAGCTTTGTTTTATTTACTTATCGTTACTTTTATTTGTATTTCCATACAAATTTCAGCATTGTTCCCTCTATTTCTGTGAAGAATTATTTTAGTATTTTGATGGATATTGTGTTGAATATGTAGAATGACTTTGGTAACTTGGCAATTTTTACATTAGTTATTATGATTGATAAACATATAATGTCTTTCTATTTGTGTGTCTATTTCAGAAAATTTTGTGATTTTCACTGTACAAATCTTTCACTTTATTGTTTTTTCTTCTATTTCAAACTTGTAGTTTTTTAATGATATTTTAAATAAAATTGCCTTGCTTTTTTCTTTTCTAATTTTTTCATCTAGAATTATGATTAATTAGTACAGCAAACATGTCTTTTTTATAGCCTCAACTTTACTGAAATTAAAAAGCTTTTTGACTGATTCCTGGGGATTTCCTATTTATAAGGCAATATTATCAGTAAAAAAGTATAATGTTACTTCCTCCTTTGCAATGGATGTCTCTTTTAGTTCTTCTTCATTCTTAATTGTTCCAGCTAGGCCTTTTAGTACTATATGACTAAGTGTGCTGAAAGTAAGTATCTTTGTTTTGTTCTGAACTATAGAAAATGATTTTAACTTATCTCCATTTAGTATGTTTGCTGTGGTATTGCCATGTGTGGGCTTTATTAGGTTTACATATGTTTGTGTTATATCCAATGTCATAATGACTCCATGCCATTTAAAAGATGAATTTAATATATGTTTTTTTTGCATCTGTTGAGATAGTCACATAATTTTCTTCATTTTAGTGCTGTGATTTATTACTAATAAATCACTAATGAATTTATTAATTTGTGAATGCTAAACCATTCTTGTAACCCCACATAAATCTTACTTGTCATGGTATAAAATTATTTTATTGTACTATTGCATACAGCTTTCATATTTGTGGAGAACTGTTATGTCTATAGTCATAAGAAACAGTGGTCTATGTTTTCTTTAGTCATGGTTTTATTATCTCTTTTGGGTATCAAAGTATATTGCTGGACTTGTAGAATGAGTTTTCAAGCGCTCACGCCTTGATACTTTTTAAGTTTCTGAGGAGGATTGCTGCTAATTATTATTTTTCTAAAGATTTTTATCTATTTATATAGAAACTGGGGTGCAGGCCAGAGGCTCAGAGACAGTGAGAGGATTCACCAGAGACAGAGTGGGGAGTAGAACAGGGGAGGTACACTGCTGAGGGGAGCAGCAGGGCTGGGCAGGAGAGGTCTGCTGTGCTGTGTGGATCACCTCTGGGTGGGGATCCAACTCGCCCTGAAAGCAGCTTCAGCTCTCTTGCAGTGCTGCACTTTAACCCGCTGGCCACCAGGGAGGACCGCTGGTAATTATTTTATAAATATTTGATTAATCACTTCACAATAAACTTCTGATATCAAAAATTGTAGGTAGAGTAAAAATAATGTTCTAAAATCTAAGAATTTAACAGCAACAGAAGGATAAAACACCACTCCCACAATACTCACAATGGATACACACACACACATACACACATATACATATATATAATCAGAGTTGTAAGTTAATTTGTTGACGTTGAAGAGTTTTCTCTACTATTTGACACATTATATTTTTCCAATGAATAGGTTTTTGTCATGTTTTTGGAACTCTAAAATTTTGAACTCCATTTTGTAGCGCATAGAATAATAACTAAAAACATTAGTCAATTTTTAAAAAATTACTTGTTCAACATTAAAGTTGGCAGTTATCATCTAAAATGTACTCATGTTAAAAACCTAGCTATCGTCACCCTACTTAAGTATTATAGAAGATACATAATTTACTCTTTTCATTAATGAAATAAAATTCTTTAATAAGGATCCTGCCTGTTGGTGCAGCGAGTTAGTTCACAGCACAGCAAGCTAGCTGCAGCTACTTCAGTG
This sequence comes from Condylura cristata, assembly GCF_000260355.1. NCBI lineage: Eukaryota > Metazoa > Chordata > Mammalia > Eulipotyphla > Talpidae > Condylura > Condylura cristata. The sequence goes on along the minus strand of NW_004567172.1, from coordinate 583,769 downwards.
AGAGTTTGATCCCTCCCTGCCTGGGAAGTGACCCACATGGCAAGGTAGACCTCTCCTGTCTCGCTCACTGCTCTCCTTTGTAGTGTGCTTCATAGATTTGCCTGTTCTTCTCCCCACTATCTCTGTTGAATCTTCTCACTGTCCCTGCCCCTTTGGCTTGTATGCATAAATAAATACATCTTAAAAAAAACTTTGATAAATAATTATTATTTTATTTTATTTGTCATACTTATAATCATTGCATTCCCCCACCCCTTAACTTTCAGGATACAGAACTTCCTGTCCAATGGGCAATCTAACAGAAGTGAGAGAATTCCTGTTAATGGGATTTTCTGACAGCTGGGACTTGCAGATACTACATGGTGGACTGTTTCTTTTGATTTATCTTGCAGCACTGGTGGGAAACCTCATCATTGTGATCATCATTACTCTTGACCGGTACCTTCACACTCCCATGTACTTTTTCCTGAAGAACCTCTCCTTTTTGGATTTGTGCTATATCTCAGTAACTGTGCCTAAGTCAATTCACAATTCCCTGACTCATAGAAACTCTATATCTTACTTTGGTTGTGTAGCTCAAGTTTATTTTTTCTTTGCATTTGCATCTGGTGAGCTGGCCTTTCTCACAGTCATGTCCTATGATCGTTATGTTGCCATTTGCCACCCCCTCCAATATGAAACCATTATGACATCAGGAAAGTGTAACCAAATGGCACTTATGGCCTGGCTAAGTTGCTTTTCTTATGCAGCAGTCCACACTGGCAATATTTTTTTGGAGCCCATTTCAAGATCCAACATGATTAACCAGTTTTTCTGTGACATACCTCACATGTTAGCACTGGTTTCCTGTAAGGTTTTTCTAATCGAGTTTGTGACCCTGGCTCTGAGTTCTTGCTTGGTTCTAGGGTGTTTTATTCTAATGATAACTTCTTATATCCATATCTTCTCAACAGTGCTCAGAATACCTTCAGTTGAGAGTCGAGCAAAAGCCTTCTCTACATGCTCCCCACAACTGATTGTCATCATTCTCTTCCTTACAACAGGGCTTTTTGCTGCTTTAGGTCCAATTACTAAAACTTCTTCCATTCAAGATTTGGTGATTGCTATGGCATACACTGTCTTGCCTCCATTCCTAAATCCGATTATATATAGTCTTAGAAACAAGGAGATCAAGACAGCTATCTGGAGGTTATTTCATAAAATAAATCCTCTATCAAAATAAAGCATATTGCCTTTGATAGTGGAATAGATCTAGAAAAGTTCATACTTATTTTATAACAATATTGATATTAAATGGCAGAATTATATCTTGCCAGCCTTATATTTAGAATAAATTTCTTAAAGAACAAAATATGTCTTATATTAAATGTTTCAAAGTGGTGTAATTGAAACATGCTGTGATGGTCCATTCTTTCTTTCATAAATTGTCTAATCATTTAAATATCTTATATAAAAATAGCATCCATATAATTAAGTTATCAAGTATTTTATGGAAGAGCATAAGCATACAAACACATACAACATCTATTTTTATGACCTGATTTATCTAATCAATAAGAGAGAAGCTGAAAATAATAAGGTATTTAGATAGAACAAAAGTAAATGTAGTGACAGTTGCTTTTTACAACCTATTTTGCAAAGATTTTTCCTTCACTTTAAGCTAATTATAAAAATCTGTCCGGTAAGTGAGCCAAAATTCATCAATACTCTTTTCAAACATCAGTTTCAATGCAATCCTCCAAAAAAAATTTTCAATTGTATGCTTCAAGTAAGTGGAGCAAGCGTTACTCAAATGAATATGTACTCATAAAAGACCCTCCAAAAACAAAAGATATCCTGATAAAATAAAGGAAAGGTACTTTTACACTTCCAGTCTTTATAGTATAAATTCATAAGTTAAAAAATTATACTGAAACATAAAACATAGACAAGTAGAATTGAGAACCTAGAAACAAATTGACACATATATAGCTACCAAATTTATGGCAAAGGATATACAATATGGCACATAATTTATGAAAAAAATATACAATAAGTCAGAGAATCTTCTTAAATTAATAGTGTTGGGAAAGTTTTACTGTCACGTGTTAAAAAAAAAAAACAAAAAACAAAAATACCTAGACCACTATCATCTCATACCATACACACACACACACATACACACATACATGAACACACACAAAATAGTACTAGATGGAATAATAAATAATACAAAATAATAATAGTAAAAAAAAAAAACCTTGGATGTAAGACCTTAAACTATAAAATACAAGAAAATATAGGCAAAGACTCCATTACATAAATTTCAGAGTTATCTTAGCAAACACATCCAAATTAAACAAAAGAGACTAAACAATTGAAACAATGCCACACTAATAGCTTCTGCACAGTGAAGATCAAAACTAGCACAAAGAGGTATTCTACAGCATCGGAGAAAAGATTTGTGCTTTATTTATGACAAGTGACTTATGTCAAAGATATAAGTACAACTCAACAAAAATTAAAACAACCCAAGCAAAAAACAAGCAGAGAAGCAAAACAAACATTCCTCCAAAGAAGAGATGCAGACGACCAACAGGCTCATGGAAAATGCCCATCATTACATGTCATCAAAGAAATGCAAATCAAAATTGCAATGAAAGTCCACCACATATCACTAACGATGGCTCATATTAAAAGGGGAAAAAATAAACTAAAAATTTCTGGCAAAAGTGTGGAGAAAAAGAACTCTCTTAAAATGATAGTGGAAATGTAGATTGGTCCAGCCCCTAAGGAAAATAGTGTGTAGGTTCCTCTATAGACTAAAAATGGATCTACCAAAATGCACAGGAATTCCTCTCCTGTATGTCTGTCCAAAAATATAGTGCAAACATCTTACAAAGTTTAAAGAAACCCTGCACCCTTATGTTCAGAAGGCACTATTTACAATAGCCACGATGTGGTAAATGATGCTCCAAAATAAATTAGTACACCAAGCAGATACAGTCAATACACACGATGGAATGATAATCAGCACTCAAGAAAGGTAAGTTAGTGCTATTTGCAGCAACAAAGATGCAGTTGGAAGAGATAATATTGAACAAAATAAGTCAGTAGGAGAAATGAATACTGGAATGTATCACTAATAAGTGAGAATATAGAGGAATAAATCTAGAACTAGAAAAAGACAAAAATGAATCTGCCTGGGCCTTACCTGGTGGTCACCATAGTTTTCTACCAAGCAAAGAACAGATAGCCCTCCGCCATCGTCCATTGTACTCTACCCTACCTCCTTTCCCCTACACAGCTTTTCATCATCCCTTCATTCCTCACTCACTTCTCCCCTCCCCTCCTGGATGCCTTACACATGTGGTGAGCTTTTGAGGTTTATTTTTGATCCTTTGTTTCGTTTTTCTGTACTCCACATACAAATGAAACCATCTGGTATTTGCCTTTTTCCTTCTGACTTATTTTGCTTAGCATAATCCTTCCGAGCTACATTCATGAATGACATTTTATCATTTTTGGTCACTGACTTATGTCATATCTTCTTTTACTTTTTATAAAGATGTATTTATTTATTCATATGAGAACTGGGTACACACCAGAAGAGCAGGGAGTGAAAGGATTCACGAGAGAAAGAGTGGAGAGCAGAAAAGTTGGATCTACTGAAACACTCTGCTGAGGGGAAGCAACAGGGAGACAGGAGAGGTCTGCTGTGCTATGTGGTTCAGCTCCCTGGCTGGGATGAAACCCATGCTGCAGATAGTTTCATAGTGCTGCAACTTAAGGCTTTGTGCCACCAGGGATGGCCACCACATTTTATTAATACATATAACCCAGCAGTTGTACACCTAGGCATCTACTTAAATAAAATGCTAATTCAGAAAGAGTCCTGTATTTTTGCAGATCAGGTTACAATAAGCAGAAACAATTTAAATGCCTCTAGACAGATGAATGATTTCTTTTTTAAAATTTTTTAGCTACACAAAAATTCTGTAATATAGATGAACCTGGAAAACATAATGCTACATTAAAAGAATAATTCATTTTAAAAAAAGTGTATGATTTCACTTACATGAGGTATGTACAATAGTCAAAATCATGAAGACATAATTGTAATGGTGGCTTCCATACTTTTGGGCCAGGGGAAAATGGAGAGTTACTGTTTGATAGGTATATCAGTTTTCCAAGATAAAATTAGTTATAAGGGTGAATGGTAGTTATGGTTGCACAATATAAACACATCCACTACCACTGAACAGTACACTTAAAAATAGTTAAGGAAGTAAACTTCATGTTGTGTATATTTTACCACAGTAAAGAATTAAAAATAAGTCTGTATAGATCCTTCCTGGGTGCAAGGGGTTAAGTTGCAGCTCTATAAAGCATTCCACAGCCATTGCATCACAAGTTCTATTCCCAGCCAGGAAGCTGGTCCACAAAGAACAAACTTCTCTAGTCTCACTCCCCTTATCAGTATAGGTCAGTAGATCTGCCTGTTCTACTCCTTATTCTACTGGATTCTAGTGAATCTTCTCACCACCCACGCCTCTGGCAGTACCCTTGTTCTAGTATGCATAAGTAAATAAATTTTATAAAAAACAAAGAATTTTTGCTTGCATGTACATATTAGTAATATAGTATTAAAATAATATAGAATATGTGATAGAACATTAATTTTTCCTCTAAATATCCAAAATCACAATGGATTTATCATGGCAGACTATGGGTGATTTTGGTGGTAGGTGCACAATGGTGACAATATTGTCATATCACAACTGGAAATTTACTATACTCAAATATTGTAGAAAATATTTGAATATTAACTGAAAAATATTTTCTATATTTTCAAATATTATAGAAAACTTGATTTTAAAAAATAAGTAAAATATTAGAACAGCACTAATTCTTCCTAATTATTACATATATTACATATAAACAAACTTTTCTTATGTTAAGTACATACTGAAATTAATGTGCAAAATCAATATCATTTTAATGATTTGAAATTTAAAGTGTGCCTTATCTGATCATTATGAAAAATTACATAACTATTTTGAGAACTGGGGGAAATACACTTAACCTGATTCCAGTGAAGCACTATTAATGTGATTGTGAAAAATATGCAACAAATATTAAGTGCTTTCTCTGATGTACTACATGCCAGTAACTACTCTGAATTCTTCACACATTTCATTGTATCAAAATTGTCACAGTTAACTTACTAACAGATAAATAAAAGGAGGCACAAGAGTCAAGTGATAGAGCTGACACGAGGCTAATCAAATGCATCAGGTCTTTTTTGTTGCTATTCTGGAAAATCTCAGAGGGGTGTTTTCTTTATTAGACGAATCCTATGGATTTGGCCCTGATTAGTGAAATAGTCTACATCCTACCAGAAGGGATCTCTGAGGAAAGGCACAGTTTTCCTGTCATCACCTGAGACTAATGTGTTGGTATCTTCTCACTGGTCTCCATGAGTCTCAAGGTTTTCACCTTAAGAATCCTTAGGGCCCTCTCTGACAGTGCAGAGGGCTAAAGCACAGCACTAAAAAGCTAAAGCTACTTCAGCATGAGTTCAAACCCTGCCCTGGAGGTGATCCACATGATGCGGTAGACCTCTCCTGACATGCCCACTGCTCCCCTCAGCAGTATCTCTGGTGAATCCTCTCACTGCCCCTGAACTTCTGGCCTGTAACCCAGTTCTGTATGTATGTATAAATAAACCTTAAAAAAAAAAAAAACCTTAGAATACTACTGCCAATAAAATTATCTTTCTGTCTCATTTAATTACATATAAATATTTATCATTTTTTCACAGTTTCAAGTATATTTATATATTTCTTGATGTACAATTGTTGTGTTTATTCACATATTCCAGTTTTCTCAGTTTCTTTTTCTTTTTTCTTTTCTAAAGACTTATTTATTTATGCATACAAAACTGGGATATGGGCCAGAAGTGCAGGGGGATGAAAAGTTTCACCAGAGACAGGGTGGGGAACAGAATAGGTAGATTGACTAAGTACATCGTGGAGGGGCGCAGGGGGCAAGACAGGAGAGGTCTGTCCTGGCATGTGGATTACCTCCCTGGCCAGGCATTGAACTCACACTGAGGTAGCTGTAGTTGGCTTGCAGTACTTGCATTAACTTGCTGAGCCACCAGGGAGAGCCCTGTTTTCTCATTTTCTAAAGCCAATTATCTCCTGAATTGTGCTCAGGATACATGTGGTCATTGGATGCTAAAATTGTGATCCCAGGGGCTTCCTCCAATTTCAATGACATGCCTACATTTTTAAGTTAAGTATGAAGGTTTTTGTTGTTGTTGTTGTTATAAAACTGAAAGATTCCTATCAGAAACTCAATCATCTCAAGGAAATGTACCTTCATCTTGCCTTGTTTTTGGCTGAAACTTTGTTGGAGACTTATCAGAAATCCTGCCTTGCCTAAATAATCCTCTAAGACAATACACTACCAACTGTGAGTCTGTTGATTTTGTCCTATTTTTTTTCTTTATTAACCTATCTTCAAAAATTACCCCTCCCCATTTTCTTTTTCCTCTTCATTTGTTTTAAGAGGTTATTGATGAGATTAGAATGGGAAAGAAAGAACTTATATATGAATTATTCATATATAAGATCTATTCAAATAAGACAAACTAAGCTCAACTTACAGTGTTTTTATGGCTTTTTTACAGCTATTCACAGACGTGTGGAACATATGGAAGTAGGTAGGCTCTGGACGGAGTTGACTCAGCAACACAAGAGAGAGGTGTTTCTTTTCATGCTGCCATCACATACAGGCATTTAAATTTATACTTAAAAATATAATGCAGATAACCTGAATTATAGCTAAAATGTCATAAATAAGGATCTTTGAGTTAGTGTTAAATTAATTTTAACAATTTAAGTGAATAGTCTCTTTGCTAAAACATATGCTAAGTGGTCAGCTGGCAAAAAATGTGTAAGAGAATCCCTATAATAAAAGAATTTCAAATATACTCACATTTTTTTGTATGTCAAGTTGCTGGAGACCAGCTCCAACAATTGGGGTGACTGAGGTTCCTGTAGGAAATGACGGAGTCTGTGAAGGTGAATGAGGGACACAAACTCTCGTTCAGTTGCAAGTGTCTTCTGCTGTCAGTCTCAGCAGGTCATTTTTATTTTTATGTTTTTAAGCAGTGGGATTACATAAGTATATGCATTGAGTAAAAAAAAAATAATAATAACAACTATCACATATTCCTAAGAACAGTTTGAAGTCTGTTGATCTTTAGCCAAGTCTATAACACTTATCATTTTTTTAAAGGTAAACACTGCTAACAAGCATAATGTTATTATTATTATTATTTTTTTTGTAGCTGGTCAAACAATTTACTAATGATGAAGCAGGCAGATTAATTCATATAGTTACACTAACATTTCTATTATAATAAAAGGTTTGCAAAACAAAAGGAAAGCTTCCTTTATTGTTAATTACTAAAGATCCTCATTTTTATTCAAGCATCCTAAAAAAAAAGTTTAAAACAAGGCCAGGGTAAGGAATGAAAAGTTTATTAAGTTCTAACATTAAGAGAGATAGGAGAGTTGAAGGCCAAACAACAAAGGCTTAAGCTTTTTGCTTCACAAAGTTTTTTCCTCCGGAGCTTAATTTAAGTGTATACATCTGGAAGATAATGGAATTAGGGAGTTTGAATTATTGGTTTGGACAGGAACATGTTGTCACAGTATGTATTCAGCACTGTCTAATTTTGCTGTATTAACTTTACTGTAATAGCCTATTGCTTTTATTAAAACAACCAAATGTAAAGTCAATTTTTACTTTATCAAATGCATCCAAATGCAAAAAGGGTTGCAAATACAGGAGTGGCCAAAACAAAACAAAGAGATCCAGTAGGAATCAGCTTTGGGGTCCCTGTCATTTCAGGGGCACCCCCTCATACCCAGACTATGGTATGAGATGTTTGACCCGCACCATCAAGTATAATACCTGGACTTTCTTGCAAAGAAGAATTATAATTCTTATAACTCTTAATTATAAGAATTAATTGCATTCTTTATCTTGAATAAGTTTGCATTAATGACTTGCATATTAATGGAATATAACTCATGCATCTGTTTTTAAATTTTGGGCAAATTTACATATAAATTAAAAATGGTTGGGATATGGATCAATAAGTAAGTTGATAAACTAACTACTAACAAACAAAATAATGTAATTTCAGTTCCTCATGGAAAATTATCCATTCAGTTCTTTGAAGAAAAGTGAAAAATATTTTTTTTATGATCTGAGTGACAAGAATATACATACAATATTGTAGTTACTCAAATAAAACTTAATTATTCACTCAGTATTTCTCTGGGATTTGCCAAGCTTCAGGTAAAAATATAGTTTCAAATAAGTTAAGAATATTTACATTAGCTTATTGTATTCAAAAGAAAATTTCATTAGTAAATACAAGTGACACTCTTGTACATTTTCACTTGTTTTAGAGCAAACCGTATTATATAATTAAGGTGCAGAAATATAAGTGCAGAAATGATTAATTGTTATTTACTTATCTCCAACATGGTTATTTTGTATACCTCCTTTATTTGAAATATCTTATAAATTTTGAATTTATGAGGCAACTATCACTTTTTAATAGGCAAAGAAACAACTAATTTCACAGATGATTCAGTGCCTCCATATAGCAAGTATACAGAAGATTCAGATGGTTGGATACACATCCTCCCCTGCAGGCTGTGAAGTTTTAATTTTGCTGTGCTGCCAAATGCAAATTCAGTCTAGAATTAGGAAATTATTGGTAAGGGGGATATAGCAAAAGAATATTAATTCTGTGTTTAAATAGAAAATCTATACTGATGTAGTATAGTACATAATTAAATATCTTGTTTTATGAGGGTAAGTAGTTTTAAGCCTTCAAATTTCAAAATGAAAATTTGAAATAATAGGTTAGAAATTTTAAAGAAGCTACACTTAATTACGTTGCTCATGAGAAAATAGTAACAAAATAATCAATAAACATGTTTATAGAAAATAAAAACAATAACCAAAACCTTTGAATCAGACATTTTGAATTGTTCTGAAATAAAAGGCTTCAATCTGTGCAAGCAGACAAAGCTTTCAACTTGTGAGCATGAGGACAATCAGAAAGTTACGCCTCTTCTGTTTCCTTGCAATGAGGTTCTCCAGGAGCAAAGAAGTGGAATGTTACATGTGTGAGCTTGACAACTTCTCATAGGATAGTTGAGAATAAATATAACAAATCTGGGAAGTAGGCAGTTTAAACAAGCCCAATAGAAATGGCCTGCATATTGTAGAGTTTACTCAGGCAGGAACAGACCAAACACTTGAAATTCATTTTTTTTAATTGAGGTAACATCTTACTTACTATTCTGTATAGTTCAGAGACACAGAAACACACCTCTTTGGTTGTATTTCAATGCACCACAATCACAACAAGGCACCCCATATTCTTCAGCCATAGTCCTCAGTGTCTCCTCCATCCTCCTTCATCTTATCCCTCCCCATCTTGCAGTTTCAATTTTTTTCAGTCAATTCAATAGTTTATGGAAATATGAAATTCTTCATGCAAGGTTTGAAAAAATGCACATTTATCTTCACAATTTATATGAACAATTATAAAAAGGTAAATTGACAAGGAGTTGGTGCAAGCACAATATTCCTTTACTACTAACCCATAACAGAAATTCATGGAAGTTTCAAGTGTGAAGGAATCAAAGTCTGTTTCAATTCATTCAAGTTCATATTGAGGGAGAAACAATGTTTTACACAAAAGAAGAGTGAACAGCTTAGTATTTTCCACTTGAAAATGTTGACAATGATCCTTTTAATTATTTTCCTAAGTTGTAACAAAAGATGTTTACATACATTATTCCTATTCTACTATTCTATAAAACCATTAATATTCATTTTTACTAAATTTAAAAGTGCATGAAATAATCAATCAGTCATATTTTCTTTTAAGATTTATTTATGTATTATTTGTTTGCTTGTTTGATATATAAGATCTGGGGTGTACACTACAGTTGTGGGGTGGTGGGGGAATGAGAGACTGCACCAGAGACAGAGTGGGGACCAGAACAGATGGATCTACTGAAACACATGAAACACTGCTGAGGGGAGCAGTGGGTGAGACCAGAGAGGTCTGCTGTTCTATCTTGGTTAATTTCCTGGCTGGATGAAACTCAGGCTGCAACCATGATAGTGTGACTGAAACTTAACCTCTAGGCCACCAGGGAGGCCCCAAGTCATATTTCCAATAAAATTATCATGTCTAGTAACTTTTGTAAGGAATTGTTTAGAAAGAGAAAATTTGTTGGCTTAAAGGGTATGTCTCAGCACAATCACCTGTATGGCCTGACTTGGATTCCAGCCAGGTAGCTGACCCACTCATGGCACAGCATAACTCTCCTGTCCTGTCTTCCCCTTCAGTGTATTTTAGACAATCTGCAAGTTCTGCTCCCAACTCTGTCTCTTGTGAATCCTCTCACCCCCACACCTATGGCTTACACTCCAGTTCTACACACAAAAGAATAATTAAATAACTATACAATTAGAAAATCCAAAGATGGAAATAAATTGTACATTATATGTTCAATGCTCACACAAATAACTCTTCTAAATGAATACATTTTAAAATGTGTGCAATATCTAATGAGGTGCAATATCACCTCGCATATACATATACATATATATATATATATCGGTATATATATATGGGTATATATATGGATATCCATAGATAGATTGATATATATATATATACACACACATATATATATATACATATATATATATGGATCCATATATATATATATCCATTAAAATCATGAGAAAGTTGTTATTGGAAATATTTGTTTATGGAATTAAATTATGCCATAGCACATGGACTGAACTTCAAGTGAATTTCATAAAAAATATGGTTATCTAAGACATAGATTTAAGTTCCATCAATTTGAAAGAAGATATTCTTGTGAAAAAATCAAAATGTTGGCCCTCCATAGTGGCTCAGCGGGTTAAAGCACTGCACTAAGAAGCTTAAGCCACTTCCGCATGAGTTCCATTCCCGCCTGCCCTGGAAGAGATCCACATGGCGAGGCAGACCTCTCCTGACCCGCCCGCTGCTCCCCTCAGCAGTGTACCTCGTCGATCTGCCTGTTCTGCTCCCCACTCTGTCTCTGGTGAATCCTCTCACCCTCCGCATCTCTGGCCTGTACCCCAGTTCTGTATGAATAAATAAATAAATCTTTAAAAAACATCAAAATGTTATAAATAAAGTAATACTGAAATTCAGAAAGTTGTATGCTATATGTAAGATTACTACAGGCAGTTTTATTTTAAAAATATTACCTGAGGTTATCTTAGAAACTTGCCAGAATTTTGACATCTTTTTTTATTGTCAGGACAATATGTTATGTTTTTAGAAATTGGAAGAATACATGGAGACATTAGCAGAGGCTTAAGTTATCACTTAATACAGAAAACACTTTAAATTGTTAAAAAACAATTTATGACCTTTAGTCAGATTATGATTTTTCATTAACTAAAAATAAGTGTGAATTTATAATTTTTTTTTCTTAGTCAAGTTGTATAGGAATTACCTATATTAACTCAATCTTCTAGAAAAACTTTTGATCTTGTCATTTATATAAAAAAAATCATCTAAAACCAGCCAAAACTTCTATCTTGGAAATAAATTTTCCAAGCAAAGAAACTAAAAATATATACAGGGATATATTTTATGCTACCCAATACTAAATAGAATAAAATTGGTTATGTGAGTTGCTAAACATGTTTAGTTTAATTTGTTTCCTTTTATTTACTTTTCATGTTTTTAGGGATTATTTATGTCCAAGGAAAATTACCCAAGCATCTCCAACTCTACTATTGTGACTGAATTCCTGCTTATGAGATTTTCTGATATATGGAAATTCAGAGTCCTGCACACTGTGCTTTTCCTACTGATGTACTTGGCAACTCTAATGGGAAACCTTCTCATTGTCACCGTGACCACATTTGATCAAAGTCTTCACACACCCATGTATTTCTTCCTTAGGAATTTATCTATCCTAGACATGTGCTACATTTCTGTCACTGTACCCAAGGCGTGCCTCATCTTCCTGCTTGACAACACATCAATCTCCATAGTTGGATGTGCAGTTCAGGTTTTCCTGGTGCTCTTATTTGCTTTTGCAGAGCTTCTGTTTCTCACTTTCATGGCCCATGACCGGTATGTGGCCATCTGCAAGCCCCTGCACTATCCAGTGATCATGAATCCTCAAGTCTGTGTTCAGATGACACTGGCCTCGATACTCGGTGGTGTGGTCTACTCAGGACTGCACACAGGCAACACATTCCGGCTGTCCTTCTGTCAGTCCAACTTGATTCATCAGTTCTTCTGTGACATTCCTTCTCTTCTGAAGCTCTCCTGTTCCAACACCTTCAGCAATGAAATCGCAATTTTTATTCCAGCTTTGTTGATTGCTGGTGGTTGCTTTGCTTACATTACCACATCTTATGTTCGTATATTTTCTACTGTGCTCAAGTGTCCAACAAGAAGAGAACGAGGAAAGGCTTTTTCCACCTGTGTCCCACACATCCTTGTGTTAACATTCTTTGTCAGTTCAGCTGCTGCTGTGTATTTGAAACCCATATCCTACTCATCTACTAATCAGGACATGGTAACTTCTGTATTCTATTGTATTGTCCCTCCTTTCTTAAATCCTATTATCTATAGTCTTCGAAATCATCAGATAAAGGAAGCCATAATGAAAATTATGACAATGTTTTTTAGAAAAAATATACAATAATTTTTCAAGATATTTAGTCTTTGATGAGATAAATTTAAAAGTGTTTCAAAATTCTTTTTTTTTTGCTCATTTCCAATATCTGGAGAATTCAATATTTTTAGACTTACCTCTAAGAACCTTTGCATCATGTAAATACATAAAAAAATGTGGAGCCTTTCCTTTCTATAAAATTTATATTTCCTGATGCCTAAAATATGACTGGTAAAGTTTCTATGTTTCTTAAACTCTTATACTTGCAATTACTTTCCATTATATCCATTATTAAGTCTTCAGATGGTAAACATAGGTATTAACTTTTATGTCCTTTTACAAGTGTGAGAAAATAATGTGTTAGATCTATATTTAAAATATCCTTTATAAGAAGTTATAATAGCACTTAAAAACTGGCCTTAAAATAAGACTGTCATTTTTAATTAAAAAAAAAATCAGTTAATAGGTGGAGTACAGAGTATTTAGAGTAGTGAAAATATTTTCTATGACACAGCATAGGTGAATACATGACAGAATTAACTTGTCAAAATACAGAGTGAATCCTAATGCAAACTATGCAAATGTCTTAATAACAATTCTTCACTCAGCACTGACTTCTTAATTGTGAAAAAAAAAAAAATACTACATTGGCACAAAACATTAGTAATAGGAAAACTGTGGCAATATGGATACAGTGGATAGAGGGGTCAAAGGGAACTCTCCATATTAGTTTTCCAAATATCTGTAAACACAAAATAGTTTTCAAAACAAAGTCAACTTAAAACATTGGGGGATAATATTCAGAATGTTGGCTGGTGGATAAATTAATTACAACTTATTACTTCTTTGTAAAATGTGTAAGAACACATTTCTTTTTAGGAAACTTTTCTAAAATTTCAATAATCACAAAGTGTAAATAATAAGTGTAGTCAAATTTGGAGATTATTAATTGTAAGATATTAAAATGTACATTCCAAAAATAAATTATTTTTACTTTATTATTTTTACTTTTACTTTCTAAATACATAACTTCAAAATATCTAAAAATCAGTGTGAGGAGGCCCTCCTTGGTGGCGCAGCGGGTTAAAGCACAGCACTAAGAAGCTTAAGCCACTTCCGCATGAGTTTGATACCCGCCTGCCCTGGAGGAGATCCACATGGCTTGGCAGACCTCTCCTGACCTGCCAGCTGCTCCCCTCAGCAGTGTACTTCGATGATCTGCCTGTTTTACTCCCCACTCGGTCCCTGGTGAATCCTCTCACCCTCCGCATCTCTAGCCTGTACCCCAGTTCTGTATGAATAAATAAATAAATCTTTAAAAAACAAACAAACAAAAATGTTAAAAAATAAAATCAGTGTGAGGAAATATGCATATTTTCCAATTAAGCTTATTTAAATAAAGTTTGGTTTACATAATTATATTTGGTTTTGGCATTATAGGTTCAAACCTCTACAAATGTATATTCTCACCAAGTTTCCACCATGTTCTATTTGTACCATTTCCTGTCCATTTCAGCCCTGTCACCTTTTTCTTCCTTTGACTCACTTTTGCAATTAGATGTCCAAAGCGTATTATTGGCGTGGCCTTTTCTGATTTTTTCTTTTCTTTCTATGTATCTAAATATTCTATACTTTGTCTTTCTCCTCACTTATTAAACTAAGGTTTATCATCTCCAATCCAATCCATGTTGTAACAAGTGACAAATTCATCTTTTTTTTTTAATAGTTGAATAATTAAATTTAGTCTGCACACACACACACACACACACACACAATTTACCACTAAGGTATATGTTCTTTTCCTATTTTTTCCTCCATAATGATTTAAGACATCACATATTGGTACTTTATACTCATTAAATATAACTCATATTGATAATTTCCTCTATTTTTGTCTCTATTAATTTTCTTTCTTTGATATGAGAACAAATATTGATATAATGCAGTCTTTCACTAAAACAATCAAGAAAATGGCATGTTTATACTTACACTTATTTTTGATGATACCTAGCTCTACTTGGTGGCAGAAACATAAAATATATGGGCCCTCCCTGTTAGCACAACAGGTTAAAGCACTATGAAGCTGTCTGCAACCACTGCAGCATGAGTACAATCCCCTGCCAGAGTCCAGCCAGGGAGCTGACTCACAAGGTGTGACACCTCTCCTGATCCACCCATTGCTCCCCTCAGTAGTTTATTTCAGCACATCTGCCTGTTCTGCTCCCCAATCTGTCTCTGGTGAATCCTCCTACTGCCCACACCTCTGGCCTATACTCCAGTTGCATGCTTAAATACATAAATCTTTAAAAAGTGTGTTACTCCAAAAGAGTAATTTGGGATAATGTCATTTTGAACAGAAAGAAATCTTTGATTTTCTTCTAATGAACAGTAGATTTACAGGAACAGAGAAAAATCTTTTTTTTTGTTTGTTTTTGTTTTTGCTACTAAAGAAAATTAGTTGTTTTTTTTTTTTAAAGTTTTTGCTTTAAAAAAAACTTCTTTCTTGGAAAATCATTAAGAGTAACAAGGATCCGGGCCCTCCCTGGTGGCCCAGTGGGTTAAAGCACAGCACTAAGACTTTAAAGCCACTTCAACATGAGTTCAATCTCTGTCCCAGACGTGACCACATGGTGCAGCAGACCTCTCCTGACTTACCTGTTGCTCCCCTCAGCAGTGTACCTCATCAGTGGGCCTATTCTACACCCCACTCTGCTTCTGGTGAATTCTTTCACAACCTCTGAGCCTCTGGCATGTACCCCAATTCTGTATGTATAAAGAATAAATAAATCTTTTTTTTTTAAAAAAAGAATAACAAGGATCCATTCTGGATAACCAATTCCTCCCACCCATAATATATATATATATGATGTCTTTATTAAAGAAAAAAATAAGTATTTTATTTAGCAATGAATAATGTCTAGCTACTGAATTGTAATTTAAGATAATATTTAGTGCAAAAGTTTCACTTATACTTTACTATATATATAATTAGCAAGATAAATAATAATGTTTTAATGAATTTTACTTGTATAATTTTAACTGCATGTTTTATATAATTTATTCTGAATAAATTAAAATTCAGAAACATATACCAGTTACATGTTTGAGAGATAAAAACCATAACAATGATAAGTCATGCTATTAAAGACAGTATTATAACTGGTGACTGAAGCCAAAGACTGTTAGAAGTGGTGCCTCTTATAAGGGATTGATGGTGGGATAGATAGCCCCAAGAAAAATGTAAACAGTATCATGTTTTTGGATGGAGCAACTGATAAGAAATATAAGAGACTGGAGAAGCAGTGGCAGATTATTCAGTAAAAGGTGGGAGACTTTGCAAGTAGGTGAGTGAGTGAAACTCTTTCCAGTTTTGGTGCTGTTAAAGCCTAACAGAGAAGGCCTAGAGCCAAAGCCAGGCACCTCACTGAGCTGCATTAGTCTGGCTGTCAAGTCATTCAGCTGTTTCAGCTTGTCTGGTGTGGTAGTGGGGAATATCAGCTGCTCCTGAAGCATCTCCTATTGTGTCTTCTGTTGTCTTGGTGAGTTGGAACCTGGCTTATAGTCTGTCTCTGTATGTTTGCAGTAGCAAGAAGATGCCATCTTGGGCATCTTGGGCACATGGCCTATTGTTCAGGAAACGAGGTCAGCATCCTCAGTGGTGGGAAGATGCCTTCTTAGCTGTTTTTGTTTAGGCATTTAAATCACTGGACACTACTTCAGGTGAGGTGAATGGCCATTTTTTGGCCTCATTGTTTTTACATTGTGTTTCCATCATTTGTTAAATAAATCCCATTGATGTTGTTTCCTGAGACTGAGTAGTCTTGCAATTGTGCACCTCAGTGAAGAAATAGTAAACTATTCAGGCAGTGTCCTTGGCCAATTTTACTGCCCCTTTATGCCCTGTATCACTATCTTCAATGGTTTTCATTCTTTGAAATTAAATTAGGTATGAACATGGTAATGTCCTGATAACACCTTCATTTCCATTTTCATATCACCATATTTTATTATAAAATATCTCAACACAAGATATAACCCAAAAATTAATTAGCTCAAGAAGAGTTCCTATCAGTTCAATTAATAATATTTAATTTGTTGCTATTGTTAAACATGAAACATTCATTTCCAGCTATACTAATTTAATAAAAACATAAGTATTATTTGCTTTATTTCCTTAAATAATGTGATTAGAATTTTTATTGTGATTACATTTCATCTGTAAGTTTTTTTGGTAGGATGGCCATTTTGAGAATATCAATCCTTTCAATCCATTAGTAAGTAATATGTTTTTCCATTTCTTTTTTCTTTTTCTATTTATTTTCAAAATGTCTTAGAGCTTGCCTTATATAGATATTTTAATACATTTGTCATTTTTACACCTAGTTTTGGGGATGGATTTTTCTCAGAGCAGTTTCCTGGAATAAATTGCAATTGAGCCAATATTAAAATGTTGTCACTTTACACTTTATTTCACACAATAATTAAATATTTTGGGTAAAAACCAATTTCACTTGTAAGCAGTCGTGAACACCTTTGTTTCCCCCACATCCACCGCCAAGATCTACAGGATGGAACTGAGATAAAGCAAGGTATCTACAATAATCACAGCACTCAGCACTCAATCCTAATTACTCTCTTGCTAACCTCTTGCAAATCACTACCGCGACTGTCCTCTCAGTGGTGCAGCCACCAGAACCGGCCCTCGATGCTAGGGTGCGGCGATGGTGCTCTGGTGTCTTGAAGTTCCCTCCAGGGAGGATGAGGGTCTTCTGCAGATTTGTTTCAGGCACAAGGGACAGCTCCATCTGCAGAGATCTCGCTATTCCAAGGGCGGTTGGAACACACTCTAAGCATTGTGCCACACTCAGCAGGCACCGAAAGCAAGGCCTCTTGTCCAGGATCCAGGGCCTCAAAAACAGAGTCTTGACCATGCCATGGTAACCAAGTCC
Organism: Condylura cristata; assembly: GCF_000260355.1. Taxonomy (NCBI): domain Eukaryota; kingdom Metazoa; phylum Chordata; class Mammalia; order Eulipotyphla; family Talpidae; genus Condylura; species Condylura cristata. The sequence goes on along the minus strand of NW_004567172.1, from coordinate 566,035 downwards.
AGGTATGGTGGCCTCGAGGATAAAGTCACCTGCTGAAGGCAGTGTGTCTAGGCCCGAAACAGAGTCTTAGGGTCTTGCCCAGAGGCAAAGAGACATTGCTCGAGGGCTTTGTCCTGGCCCACGGGCACCGTAGTTCACTGATTTCTGTTTCCATTTGGTTTATTATATTTCCAGTTTGTTTATTCTATATTCTCTTGATTTTTCATTTCCTCTCTTTCCCTTTTTATATTGTAAATGCCCATTGTTTTCTTATTTGGAATTTGAATTGCTAGCTTCTGTTCATAAATTGTTATTTCTAAGGAAATTGATTTGTTTTGTGAGCTATCTCAGTTTTCTTTTTTTTAAATTTATTATAATGATAATTTCAAACTATTTATCTGATCAGAAGAACATAGATTTAGAGTTGGATTCTGAATATTTTTTTCTCTATTTGTCTTGTGTTATTCTTTATGGGAGTCATGTAGATAGATTTTGTTTTCCATTTATCCCATTATTTTCTTTGGCACTGTGCTTCTCTAAGTGGTACTATACTCATCAGGACTATTGTTGGACAGTTTGGACAACTAGTGAAGTTTTATGGGAGGCCATAAGATTGGTTGTGGCTGCTCCACCAACAGTCGTCTAGGGGGATCACCAGGAAGGACAACTAGCTAGACAGATACAGACATGACAGCACCTGAATGACTTTGATGAAGTCTCAGGCTTGGTTCAGCTCTTTTTATGTACCTTCGATTGTTTAACTTGATATAACATCAGTTTACACCACACTATATGACTTAGCAGTATAGAATGCCACTCTTTCTGTACATTTTATTATACAAAACACATCAAAAAGACAACAATACAATTAAGTTCCTTTAATTGCATACCACACATATATTCAATATGTAATTTAATTTCAGGGGACTAAATGGAAAGGATGATATGTCATAAAACACAAATTATTCAATAAGTTTGAATACTCAGGTTTCAATAGACTGATGTTGTATTTAGAAGATTGAAATGATATATTTTATAGATGTTAGGAGACATTTAAACACATTAGGAAAAAAATCATAATTTTTCCAATTAAAATATTCCTGAAATCACTTTCCCTATAGTTTCCTTTATTTGTTTGTTTCTAAGACTATAGATGATAGGGTTAAAGAATGGAGGAACTATGGTATAAAATACAGAAAGAATCATATCCATAATAGTTTCTGAAGTAACTGAAGGCCTTAGGTACATATATGAACCAGACCCTAGAAAGACAGAGACCACAAGAATGTGAGGGACACAAGTAGAAAAGGCCTTTTTTTGTTCTTTAGTTGTAAATTTCAGCACAGTAGAAAATATATGAACATAAGTCATGACAATGAATACAAAACAGCCACCACCAATCACCACAGCAAATACTAGAATTAAGAGCTTATTGTTAAAAGTGTCAGAACAAGATAGCTTCAGCAGAGAGGGTATGTCACAGAAGAACTGGTGGACTAAGTTGGATTGACAGAAAGGTAGTCGGAATGTATTTGCAGTTTGCACACCTGCATAAATGAGACCACTGAGCAGGGAAGCCAGTGTCATTTGGACACAGAATGGATAATTCATGATCACTGGGTAATGGAGAGGCTGGCAGATGGCCACGTAGCGGTCATGGGCCATAATGGTGAGGAATAGCAGCTCTGTAGAAGCAAAGAAAAGCACAAAGAAGATTTGCATTGCACACCCAGCCACTGAAATTGCCCAGTTATTAGTGAAAGAGTTGACACAGGCATTGGGAACAGTGACAGATATATAGCACATATCTAAAATAGACAGGTTCCTGAGAAAGAAATACATTGGTGTGTGAAGATTTTGGTCAAGCGTTGTGGCAGTGATGATGAGTATGTTTCCTAACAAAGTGGCCAAGTACATAAGTAAGAATAAGAGGGCATGGAGAATCCTTAACTCTAACACATCCGCAAAACCCATGAGGAGAAAATCAGTCACCATGGTGGAATTCGTCATTTCTTAAAATGCCAGTGGAACTGAAAAGCAAGAGGAATAAACTATTAAATACATAAAAGAAAAAATGGCTAATAAATTTACATTAAATAATTTATTTCAAATAATTTGCTTCAATTTTATACATTGAATTATGTATGTTGGAAAGTTCAACTA
>NW_004567172.1:550893-563168 GCF_000260355.1 Condylura cristata | reverse complement strand
CCACTTCAGCATGAATTCCATCCCTGCCCACCCCGGAGGTGACCCACATGGCATGACAGACCTCTCCTGACCTGCCCGCTGCTTCCTTCAATAGTGCACTTCATCAGTCGGCCTGTTCTGCAACCCACTCTGCTTCTGGTCAATCCTCTCACAGCCACTGCACCTCTAACCTGTACCTTGGTTCTGTATGCATAAATAAATAAGTCTTAAAGAAAAAAAAAAACTTTCCATATTGTTATTAAAATGGAAATACCAGAACCACTGTAGCTGCCTCCCTGGGCTGCCTCCATGCCCTAGTGGCCCCTAGGTTGTGTTATTATGTGGGTTTCCTAATTTTGTGGCAGATAGTCTTAACAATTCTAAAATTAATTATATTAAGATGGTGATAGAAGAGTTTATTTGTTTGGATACCAAGATGAACATCTAACACTTATGAGAAGCACACTAGACGGTTGTGTTCACAGTTGGAATGAGTCTTAAGTACCACGGCAATTCAGAGACCGGCAAGGATACATCATGAGATACAAAGGGGACACAGAGGTGATTCATGCTTTTTTGAACAGAAGGTTCATAGAGAGAAAAGCCTGGAGACTGCAGTATGTGGAAACAAACACAAACAGAAGAGCTGTCAACTTAGCCAGGTGATGTAGGAAGGGGAAGGCAGAAACAGTATGGAGAAAACATGCTTGATTGTGATGAAATTCATGAAGAGGATTTGAAGTGTACCATATAGTACAGGTCTCCAGTAAGAAAAATAAAAAAGCAAATATTGTAATCTACACTACCAGTCCTTTGACCTTAAGACTTGAATTGACCCGTGAAACACACGCTGTAAACCATAGTATCAATCTGGGACCCAAGACTGATGGAGTATCCTTGGTGCCATTAAAAACAGTCCAAGCATATCAAGCACATTTTCTTTTTTACAGTTATTGGACCCCTCCAGAATCCTACCCTACTCTGCTGACTCAGGAACTACAAGCCAAGTCTGAGTACAGTAAAAGTAGATCAGGGCCCTCCCTGGTGGCGCAGCGGGTTAAAGCACAGCACTGAGAATCTAAAGCCGCTTCCGCATGAGTTCGATTCCCACCTGCCCCGGAGGTGGCCACATGGCGTGGCAGACCTCTCCTGGCCCGCCCACTGCTCCCCTCAGTAGTGTACTTCGTTGATCTGCCTGTTCTGTTCCCCGCTCTGTCTCTGGTGAAGCCTCTCACTGCCCCTGAGCCTCTGGCCTGTACCCCAGTTCGGTATGCACAAATAAATAAATCTTTAAAAAAAAAAAAGTAGATCAACCCTTTAAATTGATACTAAAATATTTTAACAATGAAATTTAAAGCAGCAAAATGAGGGGAAGGTAAATAGATTATGGCAGCTTGAGATTCCAAGAGACTATGACATAACAGAAAGATAACTCTCTGCAATCCAATTTTCTATAACAAAGATAATGTCTCCCTATCAGATAGTTCAAAATCTATAATAAACTCAAGTATATAATTAAATGCAGAAAGGTCATTTAGAGTACTACATGGGGACCAAAGCAGATAAAGAGATAAATGAAATTCTCAAACAAATGCAAATGAGCTCAGAAATAAAATCACCATTAAAAGATAGAAATTGAAGTTTTAAAAAGGAAAATAACATATATTTAGGATATAAAGAACACAAATATTAAGATATAAAGAACACTTTCTAAAGAAAGTGATGTGTGAAGGAAAAAAATGGAAGACTGAAACAATGATATCAATTATTTGGAAAAGGGGCAGAGTGGGACCCCACACACAATTGCAAGAGACCTCAGGCTTCAGAAACAACCATGATAGTGTTTATTTTACAAACAGGGGAAACAAAGAGCTTACTGTATTCACAAGTGTTGTCTATCTCACCCAGGTATCACCAGTGATGGTCAACACCAGTCAGCAGGAGTGTTAAGCAGCACTGGCCAGTAGTGGTGGTCACTATTGTCCCTCAAAAGTGGTGTCAGAGATATCCAGTGTTAACAGCTCTTTGTGATTTGTTGAGTTATACCAACAACAAACAGGCCCAGGGCCTTTGGTTTTCCCTACAGGCAATGTCAAAGACAAAAGTGGAGGCCCAGGCTTTGATGGAATTCTTTGGCATTTCTTCCCTCCTTGGAAGTGAACTGCAGGATGTTTCTTTTCTCTTTCCTCAGAGGCTGGAGTGGAGTCTTCCTTTTTTTTTTTTTTTTTAAATTCTTTAGGTGCTAGTGTTGTCTCTTCTTTGGGGCTCCCTTCTTTCTTCTTTTTTTCTTCAGGGACTCCTTCAGCAACCTCTGACCTTGGTTTACATTCTCTTTCATCCACAAGTCTGATTGGACCAGTTAGTACCAATTAGCTCATAGCTCACATCTGATTGGTCCATTACAAAATGGCAGTTATTGAGCTCTGAGGAGCAACTGTCATAACTGACTTGTGGTAGAGCAGCATATTGAAAGGACAACACTGCTCCTGCTGGGTCTCACTGCTGAGGTGGTTGGGATCCAATAACATACTGACACATTTGACTCAAATGGAAGGAGAGAGAGAAAGATGTAAAAAACAAACAAAAAAGTGAAGCACAGCAAATAAATAATCCAAATTAATTAGGACAAACAACATAATTATTATGACTATGCCTGAAGAGGAAAACAGAGACGTGCCAGAGATTTTTTTTAATGTTATTAAACCAAACTTGAACAAAGAACTAAATGCACAAGTCCATGAAGCTTAAAGAACAACTGTACATCTAAATACAATAAGGACTACCACAAATATACAGTAGTGAAACTATGAAGAGATCAAGACAAATTGTGTGTGTGTGTTGTATAGTGTATATATCCATATATAGAAGGTGGCAAAGATAAAATAACTTTACTAGCTAACTAGTAAACATATAATCATTGAATTTTCTTCTCTGCAGATACTCTAGAATCCAGGAGAGAATGAAATGGCATAGTCATACTCAAAGATGAAAGCTACCAGAAGATAAATACTACAATTTGCAAGACTTCCATCAAATATGAGATGGAAACAAAAGCCTTGTTAGACAAATGACAAATGATTTTGTCAAATCTAGATTTCCCCTATAAGAAATGTTGAGAAGAACTCTTCCATCTAAATTTAAGAAAAGAGAATTCACAATTCATTGAATAATAACAAAAATATATAGAAACAAATCTAAAATGGCAATAGCAAATTTCTACATATTAATAACAACCTAAATAAATATTGTCTGCAATCACAAATGAAAGTGCACAGTCTAACTGGGTAATGCAGAAGAAAGTCCAACTTTCTCTCATTTCCAAAACACCTATCTGAGCTCAAAGATGCAAAATGTCTAAAGAAATGTATTGGAAAACCAACCTAAAACCTACAGTTAAATAGTTCAATAAAATGACAAGGACAACACATAGCAACTAAAATAAACCTTTAGACTAGCTAAAGGAGTATAATTACAGAAATTGAAATTATGTAATGACTGAGAATCAATACATGAAGAAAAACAAATTTTTATTGATATATATATAGAGATAGACATACAGGTAAATAGATAGATATACACACCAAATGGAGAAAAGCAAAATATACAAAATATGTAAGACAACTAATAGCAAATGTTAAAATAATCTTTGTGAACAACACAGTATTATAGGGGGAATTCACCATTTCACTTACATGAAATGGATTAATCATTGAGATAAACAGAAGGAGAACGGCAGTCAGGTATTAGACCAGATGAAATTAATAAATTTCATTATTTAAATGTAATAATCTTTTAGTTAATTAAATTAATTAAAGTGAAATAATAAAAATAAATTAATAATTTATTAAGTTGAATTATTGAATACACTTAAATTTATTTAACTAAATAAAGTTTTATTTAGTGCACTCCCCTCAAAAAAAGCAAGTACACACATTTTTTTTTCAAGTGTACACATAAATTTGAAAGTATCAACCACCTTTTGGGCCAAAAGCAACTGTTAATAAATTTATGAAGATTGTTAAAATAGCAAGCATTTTGTCTGGTCACAGTCATATGAAACAAGAAGTCACCCACAAAAGAAGGTAATACAAATCTCAAATAAAGGAAGGCTAATGTAAATGGCAATGAGTAACTAATGAGAAAATCAGAAGACAAATTAAATGCCTGGATACAAACAAAATTGAAGATTTATGAGATGTAGCAAATTAAGGGTGTAATAACATGGGCCTAAATCAATAAATGGAAAATCTCAAACAATATAACTATAAATTTGAAAGAACTAGAAAAGGAGAATAAATAGAAAAAATCATTAAAAACAGGGAAATAATAAAAAATGGTGTTAAAATAAAATAGAAATAAAAAATACAATAAAATAACCATAAAACCAAAACATATTTTTGTTCAAAAAGAAACTTGCATTTCCATGTTCACTGCAGCAATACTTATAATAGCAAACATATGGAAATACATGTTTCCAAAAGCAGATGAATGAATTAAGAAGACATCTCAGACATACCCACACAAAGGAATTATACTGTGCTATCAAGAAAGATAATATGTGTCATGCATGGCAATGTGGATGGAGCTAGAAGGATGATGTTAAATAAAACAGGTTAGAAGGAGAAAGAAAAATGCCAGATGCTGTATGTGGAATATAGAAAGAAAGTTTCAGATTAAACAAACCCAGAAACTAATCCTTGAAAACTGACTGTGGAATGGGAACTACAAAAGAGGGCTAAGGAGACAGGTTGGGTTAAAAACAAAGAAGGGTGGGGACACAGTGCCATTTGTGGTGGGCTCTGTGTTCTTTGATTGTAGGCGCAATGTGGAAACCTTGCCTGAATAAGGCATCCTACAGCTCTTTAATAGACACAATGATACAAACCATTAACTTAATAAAAATAATAAAATAAAATAAAAATAATTCTAAACTTCTATCTACTCTATAAAGCATTGACATCAAAGAAGTGGCCAAAAAAAGGGGGGGGGGAAGTAATTAATGAGTTCACAGAGTTCAGTAGAAAAGTTAAAAGTGGAATAACACATTACTTTTCACATTAAGATTTCACAAGACAAGATCCTCCCTGGTGGCATTACAGGTTAAGATGCAATACTGCAAGCTGGCAGCAGCTGCTTCAATGCAAGTTTGATCCCCTGCCCCAGAGGTAACCCACATGGCACAACAGACCTCTCCTGACCCAGCTGCTGCTCTTCTCAGCAGTGTACTTCAACAGTCTGCATGTTCTGCTCTTCATTCTGTCTCTGGTGAATCCTCTCACCACCCCTGCACATCTGGCTTGTACCCCAGTTCTGTATGCATAAATAAATAAATCTTAAAAAAAAAAGTTTTCACAAGACAGGGGATACTCTTTAGTGGCCTAGGGGTATGTCTCAGTACTACCACCATGAAGGACTGAGTTTGATTCTCAGCCAGGGAGCTGACACACATGATGCAACAGACCTCTCCTGTTTTGCCCACTGCTTCATTCAGCAGTATATTTCAGTAGATCTGTTTGTCCTTCTCACTGTGTGTCTGGTGAATCCTCTCACACGTACCACCCCCCACACCTCAGTTCACCTCAGTTCTTCAATTCAAAAATAAATAAGTAAAATATTTCAAAAAATTCACAAGACAAATGTTACCCATGTTTTAATTATTGCACATGACTCTGATAGTAGTATGTAAAATAAGGTGCCATAAATCTAAAGATAACAAACACTTCAAAAAATATTTTTGGGGGGCAAAACCTGCAACACACTCACTAAAACCATATGTGAAAACTTCAAATAAATGACATCAGGAACTGAATAAATAAAATGCATCAAAGATAAATAGTAAGAGACAAATTAGAAAAAGAGAATAATAACTAGCAACATTTTTTACCAATAAAATAGATCACCTTGAAAAGGACAAATTTTTACATTTATAAACCCTCCCAAGACCGAATAAGGAAGAAGTAGGAAAAAATAAATAAATAAAGGTGCCTCAGACAAGAGATTTGCTCAACCTACTTAACTGCATCTACCATAAAACCTGTGGTAAAGCTCTGAAACTAAGAGAGACAACTTTACTCTGTGAGTGGACCCTAAGCAGTGGGAAAAGACTGTTCAGAAAAAGACTGCTTGGAGTGAGCACAAAGAGCCCTGGAGGCACTGAGGGAGGACTAGCAGCCTGTACAGCTGGGAAACTTGCAGCACTTCTACTACTCCCTGCATCCCCTGCTCATTGCATTACCCCTCACCCTTCTGTGGCCTGAAAAAAAAAAAAAAATGGTGGATAGACTGACACAACCACAGGCCCAACCCTAGGAAACTGAAATAATTTTAACACTCCCCAACCCTCTATGGGCACATCATAGCCTAGAGAAACCCTAGGAAGTGCCTCAGACAGGAGACTTGTTATGGATGCTTACTGCATCTACCCACAAAACACAATCCTGCAGCAAAGCCATGGAGTTAAAGAGAGACAACTCAACTCTGTGAGTGGCCCCCAAGCAGTGGGAAAAACTGCTCAAGGAAAGACTGCTTAGAGAGGGTACAAGGAGCACTGGAGGTGCTAAGGTAGGAATGGCAGCATGCAGAGATTGGAGACTTGCAGCCTTCCTGGTGTTCCCTGATCCCTGGCATCCTCCAGAGCAGAAGCTATGACTCAAGGTGTTACTAAAAACAGTAGCCTGAAGACATGTGAGCCAGTAAGGCACTGACTTGCAATTCTCACAGTGCTCAGAAAGTAAACAAAACCAGTGACTGGCTCAACCACAGGCCCAGCTTCAGGGAGACCACAACACTTCTAATATGCTCCACACCCCACAGGCACATCCAAGAATATAGGCACCCTGGACATTGGAAGGATACAAAGATCAATAGGCACCTTCCAGAGGCAAGGAGTCAGTGTGTTGACAGAAGAAGCTGAACACCACAAGAGACCCTTGACTATCACTAGCTGAGATGACAGACATAATTCCACACAGTGGGAGCTGAAAAACAGGAGATATTGAAACAAAACAAGGCTCAGAATACTCTCCACAAGTAAAGTGTCAGGAAGCCCCTCTGCCATCCCAGAAAGAACATCTAGAAAAAGTGCCAGTCAATATTAGCAATACCATGTCCAACAAATAGAAACTATTAGAAAATACATAACAGGGAAAAGAAGAAAAACAAATAATCAAGCAAGTCCAAAGGGGGAAAAAGTCACCACAAAAATATCAGTCACTAGAAATGACCAAAGAAATAGAAGAACTGATCAGCATACCAGATAGAGAATTCAGAATCATCATGATACACAAACAAAAAGAAAACGAGAAGGAGAAAAATGAAACAAGGCAAGTCATCAAGGAATTGAAGAATGCAAAGAAATGAATGAAAGAAATGAAATAAAAACGATATGGGACAAGCATCAACAAATTGAAGAAAGAAAATAAGACATTAACAAATGAAATAGAAGAAATGCAGGAGACGAAAAGGCCACCAGAGAAGACAAAGAATGCTGGGAAAAGAAATGAAAACAATATATGAAATGAAAGAACGAATCAGCACCCTTGAAGACATGGAAGTAAGGAGAATTAAAATAGAAAAAGAAAGAACTAAAAAGGAAAAGCAATGAAGACATGCTTCAAGAGCTATCTGACACCATGAGGAAAGGAAAATTCAGAGTTATAGGTATTTCAGAAGGTGAAGAGAAAGGCCAAGGGATCGAGAAAATATTCACAGAGATACAAGGGATTGGGAAAATATTCACACAGATAATAGAAGAGAACTTCCCTAATATGATGAAGGGCATGAAAGTAGACATCCAAGAAGCAAGAAGAACACCAAACTACCATGACGACAGGAGAAATACACAAAGATATATCATAGTAAACTACCAAGAATATGAGACAAGGAAAAGTTAATGAGAATGACAAGAGGAAAGAAACGAATAACCTTTAAAGGGAAACCAATAAGGCTGATTTCAGACTTATCTGAAGAAACATTACAGGTAAGAAGAGAGTAGAGGGACACACTCAACAAACTCCAAAGCATTAAATGCCAACCAACAATAATCTATCATGCAAAGCTCTCCTTCCTTTACAAAGAAAAAAAGGAAAGATACTTTCAGACAAACAGAAACCATGCAATTTTGTCATGACTAAACCCCCACCCCACTCCAAAATATAATACAAGATGTTCTCAAACCAAATTCAACAGAAGAATGAACAAGAAATAAAAATACAAAAGGACCAAAAAAAAAAAAAGGAAAATGTAGGTAAGGTGCCAGGATATTAACATATCTAAATGTAAATGGCTTAAAATTCATCAATAAAAACATACAGAGATGCAGGACGGATTGAAAAACAGATCCCAACGTTCTACTGTCCAAAGGAAACAGATCTAACTACAAAAGATAAAAACACATTGAAAACAAAAGGATGGAAAGCAATCCTACAAGCAAATGGACCAAAAAAGAAGGCAGGAAAAGCGATAGTTATATCAGACAAAATTGACTTCAAACTAAAAAAGTTTAAAGGAGACACAGAAGGCCCCTGTATTATGATTAAAGGGACAATACAACAAGAAGAAATAACAATCATCAACAAATATGCAACATATGAAGGAGCACCAAAATACAAAATTAGGAAACTGCTGTCATCTATGAAAACATGTATCAGAGAAAATGCATACAGAGTAGGAGACTTCAACATGCCACTCTCAACAATGGACAGATCAAGAAGACAAAAAATAAGCAAAGCCACTAAAGCTTTGAACAAGAACTTGGAGAACATGGGTCTAACAGACATCTATAGAATACTGTACCTTAGAAAATCTGAGTACACATTTTTCTCAAATCCACATGGATATTCTCTAGGATTGACCACATACTGGGTCACACGATAAACATCAATAGATACACAAAGTTTGAAATCATACAAACTATTTTCTCCAACCATGAAGGAATCAAACTAGAAATAAACCATATGAAGGAGGCAAGAAACCCACCTACCATGTGGAGACTGACACCCATATTACTGGTGGAACATTGGATCAACGAGGAGATCAAAGAAGAAATGAAAAAATACCAGGAGAAGAACGACAATGATGACACAAGTCTCCAAAATATATGGGACACATTAAAAGCAGTTATAAGAGGAAAATATATAGCATTACAGGCTCATATAAAGAAACAAGAAATAACTCAAAGAAACGACCTAAACTCTCACATTAAAGAACAGGAAAGAGAAAAACAAAATAACAAAAAAGACAGTAGAAGACAGGAAATAATAAAAGTCAAATCAGAAATAAATGAAATGGAAGTTAGGAAAACAGTCCAAAAAATCAATGAAACCAAAAGTTGGTTCTTCGAAAAAATAAACAAAATAGACAGGCCACTAGCCTGGTGCACAAAGAAAAAACAAGAGAAAGCACAAATAAACAGAATCATAAAAGAAAGAGGAGAAATTGCAACAGACCCAGCAGAAATCAAAAAAATAATCAGAGAATGCTATGAACAACTATATGCAAACAAGTTTGACAATTTAGCAGAAATGAACAAATTGCTACAACTCTACGACCACCAAAGCTAGATAAAGAAGAAATAGAACAACAGGTGAATTACAAGCAAGGAAATGAAGAAGTAATCAAAAGCCTCCCAAAACAAAATCCCAGGACCAGATTGATATACAAATGAATTTTACCGAACATTCATAAAGAACTAGTGCCTATTCTACACAGACTCATCCAAAAAATCGAAAAAGAAGGAAAACTACCAATACTTTCTACGATGCTATTACCACACCAATAGCAAAACCTAACAAAGAAAACACAAAAAAAGAAAACTTCAAACAAATATACCTGATGAACACTGATGCAAAACTCCTCAACAAAATCTTAGCCAACAGAATCCAACAACGCATTAAAAGAATAATATACCATGACAAAGTGGGCTATATCCCAGGGGCACAAGGATGGTTCAATATCAGAAAATCAATTAATGTAATCCATATCATCAACTGACAGAAAAATAAAAAAACACATATTCATATCAATATATGTGGAGAAGGCATTTGAGAAAGTTCAACACCCATTTATGTTAAGGCCCTCAAAATTCTCAGAATAGAGGGAACATACCTCAACATGATAAAAGCCACATATGACAAATATGACAAACCCATAGTCAGTATCCTCAACAGAGAAAAGCTGAAAACCTTTCCCTTGAGATTAGGAACAAGACAAGGGTGCCCACTATCGTCACTGCTCTTCAACATAACATTGGAATTTCTAGCCAGAGCAATAAGACAGGAAAAAGACATACAAGGAATCCAAGTAGGGAAAGAAGAAATAAAACTGTCCTTATTTGCAGACAGTATGTTAATCTACATAGAAAACCCTAAAAACTCCATAGAGAAACTAATCAAACCATCAACTAATTTAACAAGGTAGCAGGATATAAAATCAACACACAAAAGTCAGAGGCCTTCTGATAAACAAACAACCAATTAGAAGAAGCAGAAGTAAAAAAAAAAAAAATCCCCTTTCAATTAAAACAAAAAGAATCAAATATCTGGAAGTTAGCCTAACTTTAGAGATAAAAGAACTCTACAAAGAAAATTACAAAACACTGTTAGAAGAAATACAAAAATACAAGAAGACACCATGAAATGGAAAGACATCCCCTGCTCATGGATCAGGAGAATTAGCACTATCAAAATCTCCATCCTACAAAAAAAAAAAAAGTGATATACGGATTTAATGCCATCCCAATAAAAGTCTCAATGACATTCTTTAAAGAAATAGAAAAAATATTGATGAGATTCATATGGAACAATAAAAGGCATTGAATAGCCAAAACTCTGATGACTAAGAAGAACGAGAATGGAGACATTACAATCCCAAACTTCAAGCTATACTACAAAGACATAAAACTGCATGGTACTGGAACAAGAGCAGACATACAGATCAGTGGATTTGGTTAGAAAACCTAGAGATAAACCCGCAAGTTTATGGACAGCTAATCTTTGACAATGGACAAAGACGATACAATGGAACAAAGAAAGTTTGTTCAGCAAGTGGTGCTGGGAAAACTGGGAAGCTACATGCAAAAAAAATGAAATTAGATCACTACCTCACACCTTACACAAAAATCAACTTGAAGTGGATTAAAGACATAGACATAAGAACAGAAACCTTAAAATACCTGGAAACAAAAAATGGATCAAACACCACACGACATGCTCTTCAATGATATCTTTAAAGATACAGCAAGCAGTGCAATGATAGTGAAGAGAAGGATAAATAGATGTGACTACATCAAGTTAAAGAGCTTCTGTACAGCAAAAGAGACATTGCAAAATACAAGCAGATATCCCACTGATTAAGAAAAAAAATTCTCACACAAAACTAGCGATAAAAGATTGATCACAAAGATATACATAGAACTGGTGAAACTCAACTAATATAAAGTTAAACAACCCCATCAAAAAATGGGCAGAAGAGCTAAAAAGACACTTCTCCAAAGAGGAAATGCAGATGGCCAACAAACATATGAAAAAATGTTCAACATCACTTGTCATAAGAGAGATGCAAATTAAAACCACAATGAGATACCACCTCACCCCAGTGAGAATGGCACATCTTCAAACAACTAGCAACAATAAATGTTGGCAAGGATGTGGAGAAAAAGGAACTCTCCTGCACTGCTGGTGGGAATGCAAACTAGTACAACCACTATGGAAAACTGTTTGGAGGTCCCTCAAACTGCTAAACAATGAGCTTCCCTAGGCCCCAGAAATTCCACTCCTAGCTGTCTACCCAAAACACAAAAACACTGATTGAAAAAGATACCTGCACCTCCATGTTTATTGCTGCCTTGTTTACACTTGGAAATATATGCAAACAACCCAAATGTCCAGAAGTGGATTACTGAATTAAGAACATGTGATACATATACACTATGGAATATTACTCAACTACCAAGAAACAATCAAACAAACAAATAAATAAACACATGCCTTTTGTAGCAACATGGATGGAGCTGGGAAAGGTCATATTTAGTGAAAGAAGCCAGAAAGAAAATGTAAAATACCGATGGTTTCACTCATAGCAGTATAAAGCACCAGAATTATAACAGAGAAAATAATGATAATAGTCAATAGCTATAGACCAAAGACATTTTACGGGGGTGGAGTGGGAAATGGGATCAAAAACAGTGGGGAGAGGGAAATGCACTGGACTATGGTGATGGCACATGAGTGATTTGATGATGGGGAGCCCAAGGGATTAATACAGAGATGGAAAAACGCACAAATTTATGTAAAAATAAA
>NW_004567172.1:507830-550558 GCF_000260355.1 Condylura cristata | reverse complement strand
TCTACATAATACTGGGAGAAATTTGTATTTTAATTAGATAAGAGAAGGAACAACAACAACAATCCAAAATGAAAAAGTACAAACATCACTATTAAATTTACTATTTTATGTATAGAATATCCTATATTCACCACAATTAAATTACTAGAAAATAGCTCAATGCAGTGCAGTGGCAAGCTAATATGTCAATATACAATAATCTGTACATTCTTACTTGGGAAACACAGTAAAGAGGAAAAAAAGCCAAGAAAATAATCTCATTTACGTACATAAATTGTAATTAAATATACCTAGAAATGAATTTTACAAAGGAGGTGGAAGACCTGTGTGATTAGAAAAATTCTTTCTTTAAAGAAATAGAAGACACAAGAAATTGGAAATAATATCCTAATTATTGATTTGAAGAATAAAACATTGTTAAAATGATCATATTTCCCAGAGAAATATATTAATTTAATGAAATATCTATCAATATCCCCTGGTGTTCTTTAAAGAAACAGCAAATCTTAATGATATTGATGTTGATATATTACTATGAAAATCTCTGAATTGACAAAGCAATCAATATTAAAAAGGAAAAATAATAGCAGCAAAAAATAAATGGTGGAATTGAGGCCCTGTATTGAAAATAGCTTACTAATACTGCCAATCAAAATAGCATAATATTGGAATAAAATTTGACACATAGGTCAGTTGACTAGAATTGATTTCCCAGAAATAATATGCCCAAGCATATTTGGGCAATGAATTTATGACAAATGTTCCAATAATGTGCAATTGAGAAAGAAATGTTTTTTGACAAACTGTTGGTAAACAGACATCCTTATGCAAAAGATTAAAAATAGACTGCTACTACTCAACACACATAAACATTTACTCACAATGGAACAATAGTTGAATGTGATGCCTGAGAATATATAGATGATATACTTCACTGTTTTGGTTTCTGTGTGCTTGGCTACACCAGCAAAGGAAACTTAAGCAAAAACAAAGGAGTTACTTCAATCTAAACATCTTCTGCACCACAAAAGAAGCTATCATTAAAACTAAAAAGCTTCCTACCAAGTGGAAATTTAAAAAAAAAGGCAAATCTATATTTAAATTTCTCCAAAGAGGATACAAGGATAGCCAGAGGCATAGCATGTTAAAACTCATTAGTATGTATCATTAGGGAAATAAAAATTAAAGTCACAATGCAATGCTAACTCACACCTGTAATAATGGCTTATATCAAAAGTCCAGAAACAGTGTATGTTGGCAATGGTGTAGAGAAAAAGTAACTCTTATTGTCAGTGAGAATATCCATTGATTCAATCCTCTGGAAAACAGTAAGGAGGACTCTCAAAAATATGAAAACTAGATGTACTGTATGATTTAATGAATTCAGTTTCTAGCTGAAGAATGCAAGAAAGTTAATTTGAATGCATATATGCACTCCTGTGTTCATTGAAGCACTCTTTATATACTAGCCAAGAATTATAAACAGCCTAAGTGCCCAATAGCATGTAAGTGGATAAGAAGTTACTGTATATATACGCAAGGGAATACTACTTGGATATTAAAAATAAGATGAAATTTTACCATTTGCAACAACAGGGATAAAATTGGGCATCATGTTAAGCAAAATAAGTCTTAGGAGACAATACTAAATAATTGTATGCATATATGACATATAGAGATAAAAAAAAAAATGTGGACCAAACCAAACATTTATAGAAAGAATGTACCTCAACTAGACTATAACAAACTCATAGTTGGGGTATCTCCCAGTCTCTCTGTACCTGCCTGTGTATACAGTCCCCTGTTTAGCATTAAAGGACTTCAAATTCCATTTAAAACTCCAAATTATTGTTTCATGTGCACGAACTGATGGTGAAAATACCTGGCTTGGGATGGTTGCACAAGTTGTATAGATGGTAGGACAGTTCAATGCAGATCAGAGGCCTTGTGAGAGGTGGTGGGATCGCCAGCCACTAGCTGATGATGGTCAACCTCCTCAGCAGTGGTCACCTCCTCATAAATGCCCAAAGGTAGGTGAATTTCCATGTCTGTTGGATTTGGCCCTGTGCAGGCTGGTAGCAGGGGCTGTGGGCTGGGTGTTTCTCACAGCAAGTCTAAAAAGTGCTAAAATGTAAAGCATCATCTTAGCTTCTTAATGTCTATCTCATTGAGGGTTTGGAGGGTCCAGTTGCCAAATGCTTGGGACCTGGTATCATTCCTGAGCCCAATTAAAGAGGTTCACTGACCAAAAAAAAAGAGGGTGCCAAGGCCTGGAAATGGCAGAGGGAGATGCAGACCCTACAAACATGTATGAAGTGGCTGGAGGAGGAGATCAAGGGAGACGTACTGCTCTGGAGATGCCAGAATCCCCCACTAGAGTGGACAAAGAGGGTGGCCCCAAGCTCCAGGATTGCCTGGTTGTGACAAAACAGATGAAGCACCATCAGTCCCAAGGGTTTGGGCTGTTGAGCCACCATGGATGATGAAATTTACATATATTACCCATACACCCAAGCTAAGCCCCTGGTAGTGTTCTTGCGGTATTTGTGTGAGTTGTGGGTGGAGAAACTGCTTTCAGTGACCCTGCACCCATCATTGAGGCAGAAGCTACAGAAGAGTCAGCTGTATCGACAGCGACTGGTTAAGCTGTATAAACAGCTCTATCTGTTGTCTTGGTCATGTCCGCTGTATGAACAGTATGGGCAGGTGCAGGAGCTGTGGCAGACACAGTGAGTAAATGCAAACATACGCTGAACTTGTGCAGGTACTTCGTGAATTGGAGATGTGGCAGGCCATGTTTAAGTTAACACTCGTGCCCTGATAGTTAGCATTTTACTGTGGGAATGGGGGATTCCTCCTCATCTTCACTTGGGTCCCTTATGGCAATTCTAGCACCCTATTTGGAATACTAAATACATGGTATCACCACAATGTAGCCAGCTTTGGTGAAGCTGAAAGCCAGTGCTCTTAGAGGGAATAGAAGTAGCTGTTAAATAACCAAAAAGGATGTCAGGAAAGGTAGGTCAGCTTCTTAAAGTCACCAAGCCCAAATGGAATTGATCTACTGAGATCAGGTGTAGGTTGCACCAAATTAGATGAATAACCCAATGCACACTTGCTAGAGTTATGTAGACAACTGTGAGAGGACCAGCCATTCACTCCCATGAGAAGACGAGCTCTGAAGGGAAAAGCTGGGGATCCAGGTCCCAAGGATATGCCCTAAACCTGGAGGATCATTTACTGCTAGAGGGGACCCAAGGGCCTCCCAGTTCACTTTTGAATAAGATGAGAGCCAAGGGATCTGTCCACAGGGTACAGGTGGGGGCCAGAGGTCACATGTGGGGCTTCTATCTACTGATCCCCATCCAAACTGCAAAGGGTTTTGGCCTTAGTAGTTACAAGGGTAGAGTGTAACCTATTCTGTGGGAACCCAGAGAAGTTTTAGGGACTTTCTTTCTACAATGACAGCTATGGAGACCAGAGTGTCCAGAGTATCAAGGTGACAGCACTGAGAGAAACCCTGGGGGTTGGGTGATTATCCCAAAAGAATATGACGTGTATATGTCACCAATACAGAGTACATACTGGGGGTAGATGTAATATGTGATTTGTGGCTGCAGACCACCATTGGAGAATTTTGTTTTAGGGTACATATGGTGAAGCATTAAAGGCCTATAAAATCCACCAGAGGCTCCAAATTATTTTTTCATTTGTGACAAATGACAATGAACCTATCTGGCCTGAGACGGTTGCAAAACATGTGTGAATTTAACAACATTTTAATTAATAATTAGTTGTAACAGAAATACTTGAATAGGCACTAGGCAAAATCCTCATTTTCATTTATTAAAAATGTCCATATGTGGCCCTCTCTAGTGGTGCAGGGGGTTAAAGCACAGCACTAAGAAGATAAAGCATGAGTTTGATCCCTGCCTGCCCGGGAGGTGATCCACACGGAGCTGCAGACTTCTGATCTGCCCACTGCTCCCCTCAGCAGTGTACTTCGGTGATCTGTCTGTTCTGCTTCCCACTCTGTCTCTGGTGAATCCTCTCACCTCCCCTGCACCTCTGGCCTGTACCCCTGTTCTGTATGCAAAAATAAATAAATCTTAAAAAAAAATGCCCATATGCAATGGTTGGCTAAATAGGACAATGATGTGACAGAACAGAGATAGAACATTTAATAAGATGCTGTACAATATTAAAATATGTTGTATTATTTATATATTCATGTGCACCTTGTATATAAAAATAACATCAAATATTTTTGTTATTTTGTTTTACTATCACTATATTTTTTATTCTCTTCTGTAACCTATATACATCGTTCTGTGATTTTTTTTAATACGGTAAATAAAAATTACTAATCAAGAGATAACATGAAGACATGAGTCCATCACAGTTCTTCACATCACTTACCTGACAATACATTATGGGAACAATTATAAAATAATCAGTTAATTGTCTTTACTTGCTATATTCTCTAAAATTTAATAATGATTCAGAGAGCCAGTATATGCCTGTAATGAAGAAAATAATTACAGAAAGAAAATAATTTTGATTATATCCAGTCTCAATTCCAAACCAATTATTATTTCTAAATAAAAATAAAGACCCAGAATAAAACAAATTTAAAGGAAAATTGGATTATGAAGAAAAAGAAAGAAGTAATCACGGAGTACTCACAATTGGGTATTTTGTGTTCTTAGTCTGAAAAGAGGGGGGAAAAGTACATCTTCTTAACTTTATAGAGTCATGTCCTTAAATATGATTCAACCAAATTATACTATGGAAACAGAACTTGAAAATAGATTCATATGAAAAAAACACTATTATGTTGTGTAAATGGGTCAACCATATTCTGCTTTATTTAAAATGTGAATTTGTTGGAATGAGCCACAAAAATCTCCTGGGAATATAATTCTTACCATCCATTAGCAGTTCAATGACCCTAGGGTAAGTTCAGGCAGGAGATAATTGCAACATGGATAAATAGGACCCAATTAAAATTTTAAAAATATTGGGCACAATGTAGATTAGTCAAAATTGGTGTTTTTTTTTGGGGGGGGGAGATTTATAAATGATTATAAAATTGCTAAATAGTGAAATTTTGGAACATATATTTGTTTAAAGGGTCTCAGATAAAACATATTGAAAAGAGCCTACAGAGGAGAAAACATATATTTTGGAAAAATGTAAATTAGTAAAATATCTGTAAAGTTAAAAAAAAAGGAAGAAAGAAAGGAGCTTAGAAACAATATGTCTGACCTTACTGTAATAGCAGATGGCCTTTTCATCCTCAAAATATCCTGCCTATAGAAGAAGGTTATTTATGAATTTCAAATTTGAATTTGAGAGAAATAGGACAGACAACTTTTGCTCTAAATGTAAACAATTGTATAAAATATAGCCTGAAGAGAAAAAGGGTTATAATAATCATTACTGAGTATAGGATTGCATTCCTTAGGTATTACTCTATAATTCCTTAGGAATTTTCTGCATGGATATAATCACAAATATGCTGAGATTTTAGTAAATTTTAAATTTGTGAGATTTCACTGCCCATAATTTTTGCAATGGCATTTATCAGAGAGAACTACTTAAGATCATTTATATAATTTGTAGTTTTCTTTTTTTGTGTTATTCTAGTCTGATTTGGGTATCAAAGTAATTTCCAACTCATAAAAGGTGTGTGGGAATATTTTCCTGTCTTCTAAATAATTTTTTTTATTTATTTGTATCTGTTTTATATCATTGTTAATTTTTGTACATTATATGCTTTCTCCTCTTAGATGCAGTCCCTGTAAAATTCCCACCACTAATTTGCCAATGCACCATCACCATAGACTCTTATGCTCTTCCCTCCCCAAGTAGAAAGCACCTGATTTATAGTTGCCTGCTAATTTTGTTTTTTATTTAATATTTTTTTCCTGATTCCTCATTTAGTTCCCCCATGTTGCTCCTATAAGTTAATTCATTGATTTTTTTTCTCTTTTTTTTCATTCTGGCTTATTTCATTGAGCATAATCTCTTCTAGCTCCATTCATGTTGCTGTGTATGGCATGAGCTTATCTTTTTTGATTGCTGAGAAGTATTCCATTTTGTATATATACCATATCTTCTTGATGAGATGATCTAGTCATCTCTTGAAGAGATGATCTAGTCATCTCTTCATGGGCAGTTGGGTTGTTTCCATAGCTTGCCTGTTGCAAATAGTGATGCAATAAACATATGGGCATAGTTATCCTTTTAAATTCATGCATTTTTGTTCTCTGGGCAAATTACTAAGAGCAGAATTGCAGAATAGGTAATATATCCTCTTTAAAGTTTTGGTAGAGTATGCTATTGAAACCACCTTGTCGTGAGTTTTCTTTTAGGGAAACCTTTGCTTATCTGTAAATTTTGTGCTGGTGAATTGTCTACTCAAAATGTCTAATTCACCTTGGGCCAGTCTTGGAGTGTTGTATCATCCTAAAAATTGTCCATTCACTTACTGTAGATTGTTCAATTTTTTTGAATAAAAAATACCTATAGTAGTATTTTCTGATCCTTAGTATTACTTTAGTATTTTGTAATTTGCCTCTTTCATTTCTTATTATTTTTGAGATAATTTGCTCATTTCTTTAATGAATCTAGCTAAGTTTTTATCAATTTTGTTTATACTTTCAAAGAAGCATTTATTTGCTTCATTAATCTTTTGAATTGCCCCTTTTGTTTATTTATTTTTTAAAATATATTTTATTTGTGTATACAGGAACTGGTGTGCAGCCCAGAGGTGGGGGGGTGAGATTCACCGGAGACAGAGAGGGGAATAGAACATGTTGATTGACCAAAATACACTCATGAGGGGAGCAGCAGGAAAGACAGGAGAGGTCTTCTGTGCCATGAGGGTCACCTCCCTGTCTGGAGATCAAACCCATGCTCCAATGCTTGCAGACAGCTTCATAGTGCTGTGCTTTAACACTCTGCACCACCTGGGAGGACCCACCCCTTTTCTTTCTATTTCATTTCTTTGTTCTACTTTTTATTATGTCCATCCCACTGATTTTTTGTTTCATTTATTAATTTACCCCTAGTTTCTTCATATTTAAAGGACTTTTTCATGTATTGATATGGGCTTGTATTGTTATGTGCCTCCTTGTAAAATCATTTTTAGTGTAATCCATAGATATGGTGCCTGTCTCTTCATTTTCATTGGTTTGCAGCTTAGAATTTATCTCTCCTTCATTTTCTTTATTGACCCAGATATTATTCAAAAGCTTATTTAATTTTCTCACTTGGTATAGAACTTTTCAGACTTCTTTTGTGCTTGGTCAAGTTTTTCCCACTTGATCAGAGAATATTCTTTATATGATTTAACTTTGATATAATTTTGAAACACATTTTGTGCCTGAATATATGATCTATTCTTGATACTATTTCATGTGTAAATGGTAATAATGTATGTTCAATATTTTACGGGTAAGGGGAGACAGAAGGCTCTGTTAATATCTACTAAGTCCATATGATACAACACATAATCTGAGGACATTATTACTTTATTTTCTTAAGTATCCATTGAAGTGTGAGCTAAAAGTTCCTACTATTATTTGTTTATGTCATTTTTTTAGGTATGTCAACAGTTCGCATATATTTAGGTGTCCCCTATACTGTATTGCAAATATTGATAACAATTATATCTTCTTAATCATTTTCCCTTGATCATTATATCCCTGTATTTGTCACTGGCCAGGGAGGCTCCTGGTATCAGCAAGCATCCTGTAACCATGTGCCTCACCACACCCCCTACATATATCTGTAACCATACATTTGGCTTTGTACTGGCTTTGTCCATAAATCATATAAACGTGGACAGGACTAGGGTGTTAGGGGACACTGTCACCACAGCTACCACCACCACTTGTGAACCTTGGCTCCTGTTACATGAATAAAGTATGTCATTGCTGCCCATTACTCTTCTTCATTCTGCCTGAATCCAAAGTGAATTTGCCTTAACCCTTTCCAGGACACACTGCTAACTTTTTTCAACTAAAATTCTAGTATATCACATATGAGAATAGCAGCTATCAATTTTTTCTCTGGTTTGGGGATAATATAGATTTGAACCAGTCTTTTACTTTATCAGTGTCTTTAAACCTAAAGTGAGCATCTTGCATGCAAAATACAGTCAGGTCATATAACTTTTAATCCAATTTGTCATGTTGTTTTCTTTTAATTGATGAATTGAGACCATACACACTTATAGTGATTTTGATATAGGAAATTTTTTATAGGAATATCTTTTATTTTTGGTTGTTCTTTGTCAGTCTATTTCTCCACTTGTTTCTGAATTTTCATTTGGGTGACTTTTGTCCTCTTTTTTATTTTGTTACTGTCTCATATTAATATTTTATACTTCTAAATTCTGCATTACTATTTATGATTTGTTCAAGATTATCTTGTTATTGTTTGTTTTTTTCTTTTTTCTTTTCTTTCATGTAGAATTGTTCTTATCACCACTTGTCTGTAAGGCAGGTTTGGTTCTGGTAAACTCCACTAGCTTTTGTATATCTGTGAAAGCCTATTTCTAAAAAATATTGGTTAGTAATTTTTGTCTTTTATAATTATAAATATTTTATCCTTTTTTATTAAAGACATGAGCATATATTCAGTAAGTTAAATGAATTTCTCAGATATAACAAACTCAAATAGTACCACATTGAAATACATTATCAATCCTTTAAAGAAGAAAGACAAAGGGAGAGGCATGGGATCAGCAAAAGAGAAGAGGCTCATAGTGAACAGGAAATATTCCATCAGATTACAGTTTCTTTTCTACTCGTATGCCTTGTAGTATAAAATAATTGGTATGACCATTTTTAATTCCTAAAAGTAGAAAATCAGGTAAAACTGTTATATCCTGTTAACTATCTTTTGCAGTGAAGGATAATTGAAGGCACTCATAGAAACAAGGCCTATTTCTTGCAGACCTTCAATGTAATATGCTAGAAGAACTTCCTCAGTTTAAAAGGCAATGATAGTAGACTGTAACTTGAAGTCAAATGAAGACAAAGAACTTTGGTAAAATTAAATGGAAATAGTGAATAATAACAACTAGAGAAAAAAATAGAAAATAAGAGAAAAATAGAACAATTAGCTAAAACAAAAGTTAGGCAAAGCACTGGTCATTTTCTTCAGTTGGATATAGTGTCCAACATAGGTAATGTACTCAGGCAGTCAAAAATTTGTAGAAAATATTAGCTATAAATTGCAAGTACTACTGATTTTATAATAGTTTCTCAATCTTAAAGAAAAAATTAAGCAGTTAGACTATGGCATGGCATAGTGTAGTGACATGTGTCCTAATCTGTCAATTTCACAAAATAAATTGTGTTTAATTTTCCATAAAAATGTCCACACAGTTAGAAAATTTTGAGTTTAAAAGGAAAATTGACTCAAATCACTGAAGTGATAGACTAAAGAGATGCATTTTTAAGCCTAAAGAAATAAATGATTATTAATTAAAACATGTTGACAAGTTAGGTAATCAAGATAAAAAAATTGAAACATACAATCTATTAAATCTGACTGTGCTAGAAATGAAACACTTGAATATACATATCAAAACTTAAACATTTTATTAATTAGTGATAAAAGCTTCTCAATAAAGAAAAGTCCAAGACCAGATTATGCAAAATGTCTATCAAAGAGTTAATGTTAATTTTTTTCAAACTCTTTCAAAAGATAGAAATGACATAAAAATCTTTTTTATTATTTATACTAATACCAAAACAAGGGTAGAAAATAACATGCAAACTACAGACCAAGGTTAATATGGATACACTTAAAAATTAATCAATCAACTACTAATAAACAACATTTAACACATATTAAAGGATCACACAGTATTACTAAATAATTTATTGTTGGGATACAAAAATGATTCAACATATGCAAATCAATCACTGTGATATACCAGATTAACACATGAGTTAATGCATATACTTTAATGGATGTTCAAAAAAATCTAAGGCAAGGAGATATTTAAATCAGATGGGAAATGTAAAATTTCTTCTGTGTAGTGAAAACATGATTTCATATGTAGAAAATCCTAGGACTACAAAAAAGTTCACAATAAAAATTTCAATAAGTTATACAACACAAAATTATTGTATTTTAGTGAACTACTAACTACAAAACACTAATGTTATAAAATAGAAACAAGTAAATGCAAATCCAATTTATGTTCATATATATGCAAATATGGATATCATGCCATAAATAGCAAATAAATAAATAAATAAATCACACAGATAAAAAGTAAGTAAATAAATGATAACTTGGTAAAAATCATCAAAGTAAGTAAATGGACATCTCTCCAAAGAAAACATAAATATACCAAACAGATATGTGAAGAGGTGTTCAGTATCAATAATTATTAGGGAAATGAAAACCAAAATTACAATATAATTTCATACTATTTTGGATGGCTATAATGAAAGCAAAACAAATGACATTGTTGGCAAGGATGTGGAGGAAAAAATACCTGCAAACCCTTGCTATGAATAAAATACTTCAGTCATTTGACAAATATTTGATATAACAGTCTCTCCTCTGGATACAACTAAAGTAACTGATATTTAAAGAAATATCTGCTTTCCATATTCATTGCATCATTGTTTGTAATAACTAAGATATTAAGAAGAAACATAGCATCTATTGACAGATGCATGGGTAAAGAATATGTGACAAATATATGCAATGGTGATTGTTCAACCTTTTGAAAGAAGAAATTACAGCCATTTTGCAGGTATAAAATTGAAGGACATTTTTCTAAGTGTAATAAACAGGTTATAGAAAAAATATGATACATGATAGAACTTACATGATGAATCTAAAGTCATCAAATGCATAGTAGCAAAGCATAAACATTATTTCTACTGGAAATAACTAGAGTAGAAGAAAAAGAAAACTGGGTATTAAGCACTTTATCAATAAAATTTGGGTTACAGAAGATTAAGATTAATTAGATATGTTTTAAACAAAGCAAAGAGCCCACAGTTAAAAGCACAGCTCTTTATGCATAAATAAAATAATAACAAAAGTAAGGATAGAACTAAATCTTAGAAGTGATGAGTTAATAGTTTATATTTACCTGTCAAACTCATCAGTGTTATACATATATATGCACATATATAGATAGATTTTATATGTCAAAATTTAATAAATATGTTCAGAGTGTAGACATCATGCTAAATGGTTGTATACACAGAAAGAAAAATCTTTCCATTAAGTGTCTCTGATATTTTTAAATCATCTCTTTATTTTTATGTACATTATTAAATTAAATACCTACAACATACCTATTAATTAAATATTTTCTTTCTTCTATACTTGAAGAAACTGGTGCACAGATAGACTACTTTTTATCTTGTAATTTGGGGCCAATGTAAGCAAACATTTTTGATAAAACCACCCAGTCAACATTAATAAAAGCAAATATTTTAAATTTAACTGCATTGAGTTAGGGGGCAAGAAATTTCCCTGCAATAACTACAAAGTCACAAATCAAATGGGAAGATACACAAAACTCGTAAAACTGAACATGCCAGAGGCATCTTTCTAGAGAGAAACCTGCTACATGGGAGAAACTCTTAAGGATAGTTAATAGCAGTGGCAATATTTTCCTTTCCCACTAGGTGACAGCATTGACATATCCTCACCTCCCACTCAGACTTTTACTGTAGCCCAGAGATGGCACCTCTTCCATCTGATTGTAATTTAGAATCTTCTCTAACTTGGTGCTGCAGGGTGGGTGGTGTGAGGAGGAGATAAACACCAAGTCTTGTGTGAATGATCCAGTGTCCGCATTGGCCACAGATATGTTTTCTTTAAGACCTATCTTGTTTACAAAGCTATTTGTGTGCCAAAATGTAACCGTAACTACACACTTTTTGTCCATTTGTTTTAGACCTGCAGGTACTTCCTTAGAAATATATAGGAACTATTCATTCTCAGCAATGTTCATCTATGTTCATCTACTGGTAGCCACAGAACTATTTTTTTAATTAATAAATTGGCATTAATTTAGTTATTGGTAACCAATGTTTCCCTGCATATGAGCAGTTACTTTGAAACCATCTGAAACAACAGATGTAAAGTTTGCAACCTTAATATTATTTTACCCTAAGAATTTACTGTATTTTTTTCATAATTAAATGTATTACTCAAAGTGATTTTTTTCTGAATTTGTTAGATTTTGAATTCCTATAATTTCATCTATTCCATTTCATTTGGGTTGCATATTGGTATCTTGAAAACTATTCTAGCCAAAGTCCACTGGCATCAATAATAACACACTTCCAATTATTTTTTGTTGTTGTTCTTATTCACCCACATCTCCCAGAGTAATCAACACTATAGTACCACTGAAAATTACTACAGAAAAATACTATAAAATTTTTCAGACTTACATAATGGATACAACTCTCATTTCAACATCTAATTATACAATAACCATCAACCTTTTTTTTTCCAGTCAGATATAGAGATTTTAGGTTTATATTAGTTAATTTATATAGAATTTAAGTTTGAATTTTGTTTTAGAATACAATTTTCCATTCAAATTGCAATTTACTATACAACAGTATATTTGATGCTGACATCTATTAAAAACAAAACACTAAAATTTAGTGAGCTATGCAAAAAATGTCTGTTTTATATGAGGCAAAGCCCATCATGAAAGGTCTCAATTGAGTAGCTCTGCTGGTGAATACTTCCCTGTGGATGTCCTTTTCAAGATCTCCTGTATTCCTACAAACTAATAGATAAAGAATGAAGGCCCATGCACTACTTTTTAAACAACTTCAGCAATGGAATAACATAATCTCATATTTAATGGATGAAAATTAAAAACATTCCTCCCCTCACAGTTATGATAGGGATTGGAAAGTACAGGATTCACTTCTAATAACTCCTCATGGGTTTCTCCAGAACTTTTCACTTTTATTCAGCTTTTTATATCATTCAATTTCTTTAGTTTCTTGTTTAAAGTTTAGTTATTGACATTTTTATTTCTCAGAGAAATGTCCATCCAGATCAGGGTTGACCAAGTTATTGCTGGAGGTTTCACTGTACATGAAGAACTCATAAGCAACAGTACTCTTAAAAAAAAAATAAATACAGGGCTCAAAAAAAACCTCTAAGACATATAACAATAAATTTGTAGGAAAGCAAAAACATAAAGAAACTTTAAAACGACCAAGAAAGGCATCCTGAAAGACAGCAGAGAGTGAAGAAAGTAGGCTGACCTCCTGTGTACACTCACAACTGAATGGAAACAGTCAAAAAATCTAGGTTAAAAAAATGTATAATAGATATTAATAGCACTGGTCTAAAGAATGTGAAAAGAAAATCTTTAAGTGAACTATGTTTACAATGATACTAGGACAAGCCAACCTTGAGACAAAGGGGCAGTTGATTTGAGAATCATTCTGCCTTTGTTGACACAGCAGTGCAGACCAGCATACACACAGGAATTCATGAGACAAGACATAGGGAGGGCAACATTTATATTGAGAACAGAGTTTTCACACTAGTAGAACCACATTAGCAGGAGTCAAGAATGAGGATTACTGGCTTGATCTTGAGGTTTTCAATATAGAATAGATGGTGTTGTAACCTCAGACAAGAAACAGGTCACCCTGTTTCCACAAAGATAGGCTATTAATCAAAGCCATGATTGGGATATTCAAAACATCTGCACTTTCCACCTTAGGACTAAGTCCAAGACAATAAATGAACTTTTAAATAAATCAGAGTTTAGGCACCTGTTCATGACAGGAGCAAATATCTCAGTTAATACTCTGATACGAAAGAAAAGATAACTTTTAGTCTATGATCCCACATAATTATTTCCATGCCCAAGGGTAGATCTAATGCTCAAAATAGCACAGAGGTTCAGAGTGAAAGCTTTAGACTGAGGAACTGGTCAACATGAGGAAATTACTGTGAAACCCTATCGTATAACTCTGGTACTCACAGCATGATAAGAAGTATGATTCACTGATGCTCACCAGATGTGATTATTACCCTACTACATTAGTCTTTTTCTACCCACTATCATTTGCTGGTTCCAGTTAACTAATTACTTTAATGGGTGCAAAGGCTAAAGTCTGAAAGGCTGATTTTATTGCAACTCATACAAAAATAAAAGTGAAGAGAAAGAATAACATACCTCAAATGCAGGAGCAAAAAAAAAAAAAAAAAGAAAAAGAAAAAACATTCAAGGAAGCCCTGAGAGTAGTATCAATCTAGTAAAGCTCAGAATATAAAGTTCAATGTTAAAGTTATAATAATGCTTACATCATTTTTTAACAAAATCAAGAACATAAAACAGAAACAAAAATAAAGTCAAAGATGAGGCAGTTACAATTAGAAATAATGTTGCTAAGAAGAATTCTGACAAAAAAATTTAAAAATACAATTTAGGGCTTGAAGAGAAGAAAATGCATACAGTAGAGAAAAATAGTAAGTTGAAAATACGATGTTGGAGAAAAATCAAATAGAACAGCACAAAGGAAAGAATAGTAAAAAAGTGAAAATAGTTTAAAATCTTTGGGGATAACTAAAAGAGAAAGAGAAAAAATAAAATATCCATAGCATGGAGGTTCAAGAAAATGAAAAAGGAAAGGCATAGAAAAATGTGTTAACTTAAAAATTTCTCAAAACCATTTCAATCTGAGAAACATAATATATGGCATTACCAAAGAGAAAAAATGTTTCCAAACAAACAAAAATTAGAGACAGGATCCTATCAAAACAAATTATAATGAAGCTATTAAAGATCTATAGCAAGGAGAGAATACTGAAAGCCAAAGAAGAATTACAAAAGTAGGGGTGGGATTCTTGCATGGGAACACCAGTCAGGCTCTCAGTGAAGTTTTCAGGATAAAAATTACAAGCACACAATGTTTGGTAGGAAATATTTAACACACTTTAATTCATGGATTTCCCTTATGAGAATCTTTAATTTGCAAATGTCCCATTCAAGACAGAGGGAAGAAAAAAATCTTCACCAAAAAAGCAAAACCTGGACCTCCCTGCTGGTGCAGTAGGTTAAAGCACAACACTAGGAAGCTAAAACCACTTCAGGATGAGTGGTTTTAAAATGTCAAAAAAAAAAAAAAATCAAGATTGAAGTATACTAAGTATCCTTTCCAACAATAATGACAGTTACAAATCAACTATAGTAAAAATATCAGAAAAATATATAGTAAATTATATGATACTTAATAACTATTGGATTAAAGATGGAATCAAAATTAATAAAAAACCATAAAAATGAATGAGTGCTTACATGCTACCATGTCTATGGGGCAAAATAAAGTTGGTCTTAAAGAAAGAATAAAATTACAAAACAAGACAGATCCCAAGTAAGTTAACTAAGTCTACACATAAAGTATATCAAACAACAGTCAAAATTAGTAGAAGGAAATAAGCAGTAAAATATGAAGAGAAGTAAAAGAAATAGAGATAAAAAATAAAACACAAAAATAATTGGATGTCTGAGCATATAAAACTTTAACTAGACAAAAATAAAGGAGAGAATTTTACTAAACAGCATCATATGAAAGAGGAAAGACAACACAACAGAAATGCAAACGTTCATAAGTGATTTTCAACATATTCAGAGCATTGACAAAATGAACGAATTTCTCAATTAGTCTGCATAACTAACCCTAGGAAGAAAAATATACCAAAAAAGCACATACATATACATTGAAGAGAAATACAAATTATTCTCAAAAACTGAAATCCAGGACCAGTTGAATTTACAAATGAATTGTTTCAAAACTTTAAAGAAAAACTAATGCCTATATTACTCATTTTTTTAACAATACAGGGAAAGGTAATGATTCTTAATGCATCTTAGGACACCAATATTACTCAAATTTTGAAAAAAGAAAAAAGCAAAAAAAATATAATTACAGACCAATATTACTAGTGAGCATTGGCACAAAAATATTCAAATAATAGCAAATCAAATTCAACAGTAAATTCATAGCTTACATCTATATATATACATAAATAATTATATATGTTATATAATATATAACATATAACATATAAGTATATATTATATATAATGTGTAATGTATTATATATAATGTATATAATGTGTAAGTATGTATCATATATAATATATAATGTATTTTATATATATATAATGATCAAGTGGGTTATATCACAGGGGTGCAAGGATGATTTGGATGATTTAACTTATGTAAGTCTATCATGTAACATATCTTGTCAGCAAAAGTAAAGACAAAATCCATGACAATAACTTTTTTTCAAGTGCACATACTGGGACACAAGACAAATATCAGCAAATAGACTAAAATTGAAGTCAGACCAACTATCTTTCTGACCAGGAAGGCATCAAACTAGAAATAAACCATGTGGAAAATTCAAGAAACCCTCCTACCACATTACTGGAAGACCACTGGATCAATGATGATATCAAAGAAATTTAAAAAATGCATGGAGATTGGCCCTCCCTGGTGGCACAGTGGGTTAAAGCACAGCACTGAGAATCTAAAGCCACTTCCACATGAGTTCGATTCCTGCCTGCCCCGGAGGTGACCACATGGCGTGGCAGACCTCTCCTGACCCACCCGCTGCTCCCCTCAGCAATGTACTTCGTCCACCTGCCTGCTCTGCTCCCCACTCTGTCTCTGGTGAAGCCTTTCACCACCCCTCAGCCTTTGGCCTGTATGTACAAATAAATAAATCTTTAAAAAAAATGCATGGAGATTAATAAAGAGAATACAATTCTCCAGAACATAAGGGATACAGCAAAAGCAATTATAAGAGGAAAGTATATAGCAATATAGGTTCATATTAAGAGACAAGAAATAACTCAAAGAGACAACCTATTTTTCCATCTTAAAGAACTGGAAAAAGAACAACAAAAAAACCCAAAAGATAATACAAGAAAGGAAATAATAAAAATCAAAGCAGAAACAATGAAATAGAAGTTAAGAAAACAATCCAAAAGATCAATGAAATCAAAAGTAGGTTCTTTGAAAAAATCAACAAAATAGACAAACCTTTAGTCAGGTTTACAAAGAAAAATCAAGAGAAAGCACAAATAAATAGGATAACAAACAAAAGAGGAGAAATTACCACAGACACAACAGAAATCAAATGAATAATCAAATAATATTATGAATAGTTATATGCAAACAAATTCAACAATCTAGAAGAGATGGATATATTCTTACAACTTTATAACCAAAAGCTACATAAAGAAGAAATAGAACACCTGAACAGATCAATTACAAACAGTGAAATTGAAACAGTAATCAAAGCCCTCCCCAAAAACAAAAGCCTAAGACTGGATGGATTCATAAATGAATTCTACCAAACATTCAGAAACAAACTCATGTCTATCCTATACAAACTCTTCCCCCAAATTAAGAAGGAATGGATACTACCAAATGCATTTTGTGAAGCCAACATTGCACTAGTGCCAAAACCGGACAAGGACAACACACACATATACACACACATGTTGGGTCCCAGCCGGGATGAGCCTCCCCAACCACCCCGGAGCTTAAGCACAAGATCATAACAGGAAGAAAAACATCCTGTTTTTCTTGCCACCTATGTGAGTTGCTCAACCAGTGGGTGCTGATCAATATCTGCCTTGATCACAGTGAGGCATGTGAGGGAGACTTCCTCTTGCCCCCAGGCCAACATCCTGGTATTAAGGGTATAAAAGGGAGGGTGGAGAGAAAAATAAAGACTTTTGCTGCAACCATCTACGTGAGCTGATTCTTCAACCTCGATGTCCCCCACTCAGATCCATATCCCTGCCATGCAGTGTTGGAGACCGAGGCTGGCATCTTGCACCTGTCAGCATCTTGCACCATAAAAAGGTGAAATGGAGTCCGGATAGAGAAAAACATCCGGTTGCAAAAGCCATGTGGGAAGAGCTCCCTGCCCCCACCTTTTCCTTTTCCTCTTTCTTTTCTCACCCATTTTCGCCCCTTTGTGAGATCAATTGCCACCACCAAAACATGCTGCATTTCTATTGGCCTTCTCCCTTTCTGACTTCTGCATCCCCCTCCTCTTGTATATAAGCTGAGGTAAAAACCCAATAAAGAGTTCTTTCTTTGTTCTGCTACACGTGCGTGACTGATTCTTTTGTTCGCCGGACCTGGGGCCCCAAATCTCCGGCCTTGCTGGTCAAGGTCCCCCGCAGTGCAGGCGTGGCACACACGCACACACAAGAAGAAGAAGAAAACTACCCACCAATCTATCTGAACACTGATGGAAAAATTCTCAATAAAATATTAGCCAACAGATTCTAACAATGTCTCAAAAAGATAATTCACGAAGACCAAGTAGGGTATATTCCAAGGACATAGAATTGTTCCACATCTGAAAATCAATTAATGTAATCCAACACATGAAAATAAAAAGGAAAACATATGATCATATCAATAGATGCTGAGAAAGTATTTGACAAAGTTCAACATCCATTTATGAAAAAGGCCTTTGAAATTTTGGGGATAGAAGGACCATACTTTAACATAATGAAGGCCATTTATGGAAAGCCCATAGTCAATATAATTCTCAATGGTGGAAAACTGAAAACCTCCCCTTAAGGGATGGAACAAGAACAGAATGTCCACTCTCACCACTGTTGTACAATATAATATTGAAAATCCCAGCTAGATCAATAAGGCAAAAGAAAGACATACAAGAATTCCAAATAGGGAAAAAAGAAGTAAAATTATCACTATTTGCGGATGATATGATAATATGCATAGGAACAACAAAAAAAAGTCCACATAAAAATTGAACAAAGCAATCAATTAATTTAATAAAATAAAAGGATACAAATTAACCACACAAAAATCAGTAGTGTTCCTATATACAAACAATAAAAATGATGAAGAAAAAGTTAAGAAGACCATCCCTTTTATAAATGAAACAAAAAAAATCAGAAACTTGGGAATAATTCTAAAAATAAGGTGAAGGAACTCTACCATGAAAATTATAAAACATTGCCAAAATACATAGAATAAGACACAACAAAATAGAAAGACATCTCCTGCTCATGGATTGGAAGAGTTAACATTATCAAAATGGCCATCTACCAAAAACAACTTACAGATTAAATGTTATTCCAATAAAAATTTCAGTGACATTCTTCAAAGAAATAGAACAAATATTGATGAAACTCAAATGGAGCCATATGAAACTTTCAATAACCAAAACTCTCCTGACTAAAAAGAAGGTAATGGAGGAGACATCACACTCCCAGAATTCAAACTATACTAGAAAGCCGTGATAATTAAAACTTTATGGTACTGGAACAAAAACAGACACACAGACCAATGAAAACTAGTAGAAAACCCAGAAAATTATACCACAGATTTATGAACAACTAATCTTTGATAAAGATGCAAAGTATATACAATGGAACAAAAACAGTTTGTTCTATAGATGGTGTTTGGAAAACGGGACCACTATATGTAAAATAATGAAGTTAGATTACTGCTTCACACCATGTACAAAAAAAAAAAAAAAATCAAAATGGATTAACGAATTGGACATAAAACCTGGAACCATGAAATATATAGAAGAATATATTAGCAAAACATTCATGACACACACCTCAGTAACATCTTTAAGGATACATTACCCAAAGCAAGGATAGTGAAGGAAAAGATAAACAGCTCGAAATGCATCAAGTTAAAGAGCTTCTATACAGCAAAAGAGACATTACATAAAACAAACAGACATCCTACTAACTGGGAGAAATTTTTTGCACATTATACTAATAACAAAGAACTGATCTAAAAGGTCAGAAAGCACTCTATAGAGAGCTAATAAAACTCAACAAAAACAAAGTAAGCAACCCAGTCAAAAAATGGGCAGAGTTAAAAAGATACCTTTCAAAAGAAAAAATGCATATGGCCAACAGGCATATGAAAAAATGTTGAACATCACTTGTAATTAGGAAAATGCAAATAAAAACCATGTGTACAAACTAATTTACACCTGTGATAATGGTACACATTAAAAAAAAAACTAGCAACAACAAAAACAACAAATGTTGGTGAAGATGTGGGGGAAAAGGAGCTCTCCTTACATTGCTGGTGGGAAAGCAGCAGCATAGCCCAACCACTATGGAGAACTGTGTGGAGGTTTCTCAAACTACTAAAAATGGAGCTTCCATATGATTCAGCAGCTCCACTACTGGGAATCTACTCAAAGGACACAAAAATATTAAGTCAAAAGGACACCTGTACTCCTATGTTTAGTGCAGAAAAAAAAAATTACAAGATAGAAGCTATGGAAGCAACAGAGACACCCAGAGTCAGATGATTGCATCAAGAAGATGTGGTATATTTACACAATGGAATATTATTCAGCAATAAAAAAGATAAACTCATACCCTTCACAGCAATATAGATGGAAATAGAAGAGATTATGTTCAGTGAAATAAGCCAAAAAGAAAAAAAAAATATCAAATGGTCTCATTGATAGGAGGAATGTAGAGAAAATAAAATGGAACCAGAAAAAATAATTAGCCATCATAAAGTAAAAATCAAAACCATCAAGCAACTATAGATTAGAGACATTCTGTAGGGGAGGAGAAGGGAGAAGGACCAGGGGGTGGAAAGAGCACAAGAGAATACAGTGATAGTTCATGGGTGACTTGATGGTGGGAATTTCATGGGGAAACCATACATTGTACAATAATGAAGGATAATATAATTGATACATTAAACAATTTTAAAACCCATGGTGATATTTGTAAATGCAAAGAAAGCATTTATTAAGATTCACATTCCCTTGTTATAAAATCTTTAAACAAGAAAATAAAAAATTTATAGCAGTATAATGAAGTTCATATATCACAAGAAACTGAAATTTTCCTTTGTAAGAGCAGGAATAATTCCCTCCCTGGTGACACAATGGACTAAAGTGCAGCATTATGAAGCTACCCACAGCCACTGCACCAAGAGTTCAATACCCAGCCTGGGAGGTGACATGCATGGTGCAGTAGGCCTCTCCTGTCTCACCCGCTTCGCCTCTCAACTGTGTATTTTTGTCAGTCCTTCTGTTTTGCTTCTCACTCTGTATCTGGTGAATTCTCTCATCTCTGCATCTCTGGTCTGTACCCCAATTCTTGTATACATACATACATATATACATATTTTTTAAAAAGAGCAGGAACAAGAAAGGATGCTCATGGTCACCACTTCTTTTTTTTTAATAATTTACTTTTTTTCATTTTTATTCTAGTTTTATTTTATTTTTTATTTCATTGTACATCATTATTCATTTTGTGCATTTTTTTCATTTTGGTTGTAACCCCCATGGACTTCCCACCATCAATTCACCCCTGTGCCATCCCCATAGTCCTGTGCACTCTTCCCACCCCAATTTTTGATCCTATTCCCCTCTCCATCCCTCTAAAATTTCTCTGGTTTATTGTTCATTGTTTTTCTTTTTTACATTATTACAATTTCCTTTTTTTCTCCTAACCCCTTATGCTCCTGCTCTGAGTCACCACTTCTAATAAACTTAATACTAGAGATTTTTATTAAAGCATCAGAATTGAAGCATCAGACTGAGGAGTGACTGAAGATGGACAAAAATAAAAAAGGAAGGAAGCACAGTGGGCTATTGTGGAGGATTATGGGTAATTTGCTGGTGGCGGTACTACAGTGAAAATGCCTGATGGAGATGCCATCAACATGGAGGCAAAGGGACAGTAAGGTTTATTTCTCCAGTAGAAACAACCAATAAAAGATGAACTGCAACAAGTTCCTGGCAGCACCCAGATGTTTTGGACAACATTTGTGACTCAGCAGAAGTAGGGAGAAGTGAGAGCTACAGGAAAAAGAAGAAGGAGAGATATGATCCTGACCTTTTTCTCCCTCCTTCTCCATCCACAAAGCAGATCCTCTTTTCCCTGGCAAAGTAAAGAAGGAGGTAAAGTTTGGAAGCGACAGGAAAAAAACCCCAAGTCATCTGGGAACTCCAGAAAGGTGGAAGATGTGAAAATGGGTGCAGGGAAATCATCAACCCGGCACAAAATTGAGTGCTGGTGTGATCCCCTCTTCCCCATCTCCATTTTTCCAGAGACCTGCCAGGAAACATAACTCTGAAAGCTTACTAGGAGGCATCTTCATCATCACCTAGTAATCAGAATAAAAACACCAATCACCAGATTATTGGGAAAAAAGGTGATCCCCCTCTGTACCTGAGGGAGGGTGGGCTACATCAATGGTGGTGAAAAAAGGAACAAGCACGAGAAGCAAGCCTACTGGAGGCTCTGATTCACCCCGGTCTCTAGGAACTGAGAGTGAATCTGTGGCCTCTGGCTGTGAAATCTTCCATATCTGCAGGCATCTTACCTGGTACCTGCCCGCACTCTGAATGGGAGGTCAGGAAAATGGAACCCAGGTACAGGACTATGGCTGGCCACCACATCAGATATGCCTCTGCATTCTGAAGCTGAGAGTAGGAATCCAGGATTCCTGGTGCAGTAACTTCCATAACTTCTATAACTGCAGACACCTCACTGTGTTCCTCACCCTCCCATTCTGAATCTGAGAGCAGGAGCAGCAAGATCCAGGACCAGCACGAATGGAGTCACATTACTGGGCAATGGCTGCACTTGGAAACTATGCAGGGACACAAAACTCAGGGCATAAGAACCATGACTGCCGAAACCACATAGGGTACCCACCCACATCCTGAATCTGATATCAAAGGATACAGAACACTGGGGATGGGATCCACCAAAACTGTGGGACCACAGAGAATGCAACCGCCTGCATTCAGGAACAGAGAGCAGAGATGCAGAGCCCGAAATTAGGGATCCACCATAACTGTAAGCTCACCACCAGAGGCCCACCCACATCCTGTAACTGAGAGCTGAGGTGTGGGATCTGGGCACTGCACTGGGAGGGCAGGGGACAGGCCCAGCACTGAGCTTGAAACCCTGTGCTGAGGCTCCCCCAACCATTTACTGGAGACCTACTGGGGAAAAAGCACAGTACTGAAAGCTTGTTAGGAGATTCTCTGTCACCTAGTGGTTAGAAAAAAATCAACAACTACCTATTGTTGAAATATCTTGGTAGTACTGAGATCACCAGGGAGGCCTCAAAATTCAACAAGGCTTATGAAATGAGGATGACAATAGTAGTATCATATATTTTTTAAAGATTTTAAAAATTTATTTATGCAAACAGAACTGGGGTGCAGGGGCAGTGAAAGGATTCACCAGAAACAGATTGGAGAGCAGAACAGTAAGACTGATGAAGTACACTGCTGAGGGGACAGCGGGTGGGTCAGGAGAGATCTGCCATGCCGTCTGGATCACCTCTGGTGCTGGGGATCAAGCTCACACTGAAGTGGCTGCAGGTAGCTTACATGCAGTGCTTTAACTCACTGTGCCACAGGGAGGAGCCCAGCATCACATTTTTCTTTTTTATAACAGTTTATTTTTACATCATTTTGTACATTTTTTTTCCATCTCAATTGCAATCCCCGCGGGTTTCCCATCACCAAGTCACCTGTGCCATCACCATAATCCTGTGCACTTCCCTCCCCCACCCGTTTTTAATCCCATCCCCCACTCCACCCGCACAAAATGTTTCTGGTATATGGCTGTTTATTATTCTTGTTATTTTCTCACCTGGTCCATTATACTCCTGCTATGAGTGAAACCATCCGGTATTTTTCTTTCTCTTTCTGGCTTATCTCACTAAGCATGATCTTTTCCAGCTCCATCTAAGTTGCTGCAAAAGACATGTGTTTCTCTTTTTTGGTTGCTGAGTAATATTCCATTGTATATATGTACCACACCTTTTTAATCCAGTCATCTACTTTTGGGCATTTGGGCTGCTTCCATGTTTTTCCAATTGTAAATAAAGCAGCAATAAACATAGGGGTACAGGTATCTTTTTCAATCAGTGTTTTTGTGTCTTTTGGGTAGATACCTAGGAGTGGGCCAGCATCACATTTTTAATCAGAAGAAATTGTCAGAAAAAGTCATTGAGAATCAAAAATGGAATCCAGTTTCTGTTCTGGATCTACAACTTAGGTAACATCACAGTCACCTGAACTGTTCTATAAAAAGCTAATACAGGCCCTCCCTGGTGGCGCAGCGGGTTAAAGCACAGCACAAAGAAGCTTAAACCACTTCCGCATGAGTTCGATCCCTGCCTGCCCCGGAGGTGACCACATGGCGTGGCAGACCTCTCCTGACCCGCCCGCTGCTCCCCTCAGCAGTGTACTTCATCGATCTGCCTGTTCTGCCCCCCACTCTGTCTCTGGTGAATCCTCTTACCCTCTGCATCTCTGGCCTGTACCCCAGTTCTGTATGAATATATAAATAAATCTTTAAAAAAAAAAAGCTAATACATTCAGAAAACATTTATTCCTACATCCTGTTGCTAAATATCAATCTGATTTAGGATAATTCATTAATATTAATAAATAGTTACACACAGAGAA
Organism: Condylura cristata; assembly: GCF_000260355.1. Lineage (NCBI taxonomy): Eukaryota > Metazoa > Chordata > Mammalia > Eulipotyphla > Talpidae > Condylura > Condylura cristata. The sequence continues at coordinate 526,027 of NW_004567172.1, read as the reverse complement.
GTGACATAGGCTATGCTACCCATGCTGTCTTATGACAAGGTCTGGGCAATGGGGGAGACTCTCGAGAAGATGGAGGCCGTTTGGTTTCCAAGAAGACATACTAAGGGGAGTCTCCATAGCAATGTTTATTGAACTACCTTGTACTTGTTCTTGACTAATAGCAATTGTATTTGACCATCAAGTGATTCCTGGAGCTCTTTTGTTTGCGACCTAATTAGGCATCAAGAACTGGTTACAAAAATAATATTTAATACTTGACAATGGTTTTCTCAGAAAAGTGCCTTAGCATAAATTAAGAGTGTAGATTGTCTTTAGGAATATAGACAAGCATGAACAGGATTTGCCTCCTCCTGGGACAGTTTGGAAGGACTTAAAGAAACAGATCTGAATTTAGATACAGCCTGACAAAGGATTGTTCAAAGGACTTAATGATTTGTTACTTTATATGAGATGCTGACTAGAATGATTGATAATGCTGAGAAAATGGGATGCTGATTGCGATTGGTGGTTTTCTTTCTATGGTCAAAAGAATTTATTTGTAACATTGTAGCCACAAAATTTCCTGTAACCATGGAATGAATGGTTAAAGAATTGCTTCAATGCCTATACTGATGTAATCTCACTGCTTGGAAATTGTTTAAATAAAGAACTGATGAAGTTTTCGGTAGGAAACTTGTACCAGCTTGAGTGCCAGTGTCTGCTTCAATTGCTCATTTCACTGACACCGCCTCCTCCTTTGGGGAAAAAAAACTTTGCCCATTTGCCGAAGTTGGTCATGACAGAGAGGTTCAACAAGAATAGCTTTGTGTTTGTATTCTGAAAGACTTTAAGAACAAATGCTAGGGGTGTCACCTTGAACATGTTACTTAGGCAATATGGATGTCAATTTTTGTCCTCTTTAAACTGAAGATCAGCAAACTAGTAATGTTATAAAATTGATAGGTAACACCTATATGTTTCCAATAATTTGCCTAATTCTCAATACAAATATTCTTAATAAAGGATGATAATGTGATAATGATGAACACAACATTAGAAACAATAGATGTGTATAGCAACCTGCCAGGTTACAAAATCAATATACAGCTTTTATACACAAAGAACAAATCAAACAGAAATCTAGGGCCTCTCTGGTGGTACAAGAGGTCAGCAATATGAAGCTATTGTAGCCATTTCAGCATTGTTCAATTCCCAGTCAGAGAGCTGACTGTCGCAGCAGGCCTCTCCTGTCTCAGCTGTGCCCTTATTTCAGTCAATCCAATTATTCTGTCCCACTCTGTCTCTGATGAATCCTCTCACCCTCCCCCCACCCACACACACACACCTCTGGCCTATACACCAGTTCTTGTATACATAAGTAAATCAAATAAGTCCTAAAACATAAAGAAAAGGTAAGTAAAAAAGTATATAATTGTTTAACATAATTAAATACATCAGAATTAACATCCCTAAGGAGGTTAAGGACCTATAGAATAAAATGTAAAAGAGGGCCCTCCTTGGTTGTACAAGGGGTTAAAGTGCAGCACTCCAAGCTAGCCACAACTGCTTCAGTGTGAATTTGATCCCCAGCCCTGGAGGCACATGGCACAGCAGACATCTCCTGTCTCACCTGCTGCTCCCCTCAGCAGTGTGCTTAATCAGTCTGCCTGTTCTGTTCCCCATTCTGTCTCTGGTGAATCCTCTCACACTCCCTGTGCCTGTGACCTGTACCCCAGTTCTGTATGCACAAATAAATAAATAAATAAATCTTTAAAAAATCATAAGTAAAATATATTAATAAGAACTTAGTAACATAAAGAGATGGAAGAATGTTGCATGTTCATGGATATGGAGAATCAATATAGGTCATATTATTATACTGTTTAAAATATATGTTTCATGCAAATCCTATCAAAATACCAGCAATAGTTTCAAATAAATTGAACAAAATACTTGGATTTAATTTGGAGCCTCAAAAGGCTCAAACTGAAGAAGGAATCCTGATTTTAAAAAAATAATAAAATGAAGAGACATGGGGGTTTCATATTTACTAACTTGAAACTTTACTACAAACCAACAATACTAAAAAACTATATGATTTTACCACAAAATCTAATGAATGGATCTATGAAATTGAAATCCCAGCAATAAATTCTTATACATATCAGTATCTAGTCTTTGATAAAGCAGCTGTGACCATACAATGGAGACAGGGCGTTTTCTTAAAATGGTATAGAGAAAATTATAAAAACCACACATAAAAGAATGAAATTAGATTACTATAATTCTGAACACAAAAACCAATCAGATTAAAATTTAGATTATAAATATATGCATGAAATCATTGAACTACATACCATGACATCAATAGTATAGCTATTGGTGACCAACAAAATGGCAAGGGAAATTAAAACAAAAAAAAAGTTAAAACAAAAATAAGCAATTGGAATTATATTAAATTAAACAACTTTTACACAGTGAAACAAAATACAAGGAATCAAAAAGATAGTGTATTGAGTGGCATGAAATAATCATAAAATTTATAATTGATAGAATTAAATATTGAAAGTTTAATAATAAATGTTAATAAAATATTTCAATTCAATACTGATGAAACTAGTCTAATAAACTGACAGCAAGTATTGACCTGAATAACCAAAATTGATATCAAGAGGCCAATATGCATAGAAAATAACACCCATTTCAATAAGAGAGATTAAGATTAGAAGACTAAAACCACGATGAGCTATCATCTCATCAGAAAATTACATAAACAAGACATACCAGTCTGTTCCATTTCTTTCTTTTTTTTTAAAGATTTATTTATCTATGCATAAAAAACTGGGGTGCAGGTCAGAGGTGCAGGGGTAGAGAGGATTCACCAGAGACAGAGTAGGGAAAAGAACAAGCAGATTGACTGAAATACACTGTTGAGTAGAGTAGAGGGTAGGTCAGGAGAAATCTGCCACATCATGTGTCACCTCCCTGACCCATTATCAAATTCATACTGCAGATGCTGTAGCTGCAGATAGCTTCATAGTGCTGAGCTTTAACTCATTGTGTCACCAGGGAGGGACCCAGTCTCTTCCATCTCTATATGCAAATAACTAGAGGAAGAAGAATTCAAACCAAGTACACTTATATTAGAGAGAATAAAATATCAGATAATAAAATTAGCCAAGGTGGTGAAAAACTTGAATACTTAAATTTTACCACATTGTTAAAAGAAATAGAAGAAAATGAAAAGAAATAGATATTCTGTTCTCATGGTTGGAAGATGTGATATTGCTAAATTGAGCATGCTACCTAAATAAACACACATTGAATATTTATTTAAAAAAAATGCCAGATGATGTAGTATATATACATGATGGAGTACTATTCAGCAATCTAAAAAGATAAATTAATACCATTTACAGCTAGAAGGAATTATGCTCAGTGAAATGTTAGAAGGAAAAAAAGAGAAATATTAATGGCTTCACTTATAGGAAGAATATCAGAGAAGCAAATAAGACATCAGGGTAAAAAATAATAATACAAAACACAACACAACAAAACAAAAACAAACTGACAGTTATAAACCAGAGACATCCTGCAGGTGAGGGTAAGGGAAAGGGGGTAATAATGAGGGATGGAGGAGCTCAGATGACTGTGGTGATGGTCACATTTGAATTAAGGGAGGAAGTTCTATGGGGACCACACCTGAAGGTTTAAAAAAGGAAACATTGCTTAAAATGAGCAATGAAAGCCCTCCCTGGTGGTGCAATGGGTTAAAGCACAGCATTAAGAAGCTAAAGCCACTTCGGCATGAGTTCGATCCCACATGGTGCAGCAGACCTCTCCTGACCTGCCCGCTGCTCCTCTCAACAGTGAGCTTTGTTGATCTGCCTTTCTGCTCTCCACTCTATCTCTGGTGAATCCACTCACCCCCCACGCCCCTGCACCTCTGGCCTGTACCCAGTTCTGTATGCATAAATAAATCTTTTAAAAAAGAGCAATGATTTAAAGTATGTCTAAATAAATACAATTTTAAGAAAGTCAATTTTAAGACAATTTTCATGGCAACAAACCAAGTAATACTAAACTTAATTTTAATTTTTTGAGAGATTTATTTATTTATGCATACAGAGCTGGGGTATAGGCCAGAGGGGCAGGGGCTGTGAGAGAATTTACCACAGTTAGATTGGGGAGCAGAACAGACTGATCTAGGAAGTACACTGCTGAGGGGAGCAGTAGACAAGACAGGAGAGGACTGCCACGCCACGTGGGACACCTTCCTCACTGAGGCTAGCTTTGTAGTGCTGCCATTTAACCTTTTGTGCCACCAGGGAGGGCCCAGTTTGTTGATATTTACTGTGTGTTCTGGAATATGTAGTCTGGGGAAGGTCCCATGTGTGCTGGAGAAAAAGTTGTATTCTGTGCTTTGAGGTTGCAGTGCCCTGTAAAAATATATAAGGAACATAAGTTTGAATTTATATTTGCTGTCTAGTTACTCTGTCTATTGGGGAATTAGGTGTTGATGTCTGCTATAGCAAATATGCTTTCTCCAGTGTTTGTTTTCAGAGTTGACAGTGATTATCCAATGTATTTTAGAGCTCCTTCATTTTTTACACATGTGTTGGTAGATGTTATGTTTTCTGGATATAGCTTTATCTTAATCATATTAGTGCTACTCCCTGACTTTTGTTACTATTTTAAATAGAAATCTATTTGCCTGACATAATTGTATCTGTCCATGACTTATTTTGAGTCCCATTCACTTGTAGGATTATTTTCCAACCCTTTACTTTGAGCCTATGTTTGTTTTCACTGTTTAGGTGTGTGTCTTGTAGACAGCAGCTGATTGAAATCTGATCCAGCTATATATGTTGTCTTTCAATTGGTGAGTTTAGTCACTTTATGTTTAAAGTGAGTATTGCTCTGTGATAGCTCGTTTCTGTCTATTTATTTATTTCTTGTTGGTTAATATATTTCTTTATTCAGTCATTTTGTGTATTCATCTCCTTGGTTTTGATGTGTAAACTTCTTTCATTATTTCCTAAAGAATGAGTTCATTGTTTGTAAACTCTTGAGTTTCCCTATGTCTAAAAATACTTTTATTCCTCTTTCATAGCTGAAGGAGCACATTTAAAGATAGAATATTCTTGGCTGGCAGTTTTTCTTTTTAAATATTTTGAATATGCGCTTCCATCCACCCTCATTTACAGTGCTTATTCAGAGAAGTCTGATGTTATACTGATCAGGATACCTTTTAGGTTTTCTGTTCCTTCCTTTTTGTCATTTTCAATGTTTCTGTTGTCCTGAACTCTTAGAAGTTTCACTACTATTTTACATACTCTATGTAGGCTGCAGCTTTGTCAGCTTCTTGGCTCTGTATGTTTATTCATTTCTCTAAGTTTTGGAAGTTTTCCTCCATTGTTTCTTTTTTTAGAGATTTATTTCATTTGCTTATGGATACAATAACTGGGGCATAGGCCAAGCTGTGTGTGTGTGGTGGGGTGGGGGTGAGAGAATTCACCAGAGACAGAATAGGGAACAAAACAGATTGACTGAAATGCACTGCTGAGGGGAGCAGCAGGCAGGATAGAAGTCTGCTGCTCCACGTGTGTCAGTTCCCTGCCCTGGGATTGGACTAGTGCTGCAGTGGCTTCTTACAGCTTCACAGTGCTCTGACTTAGCCCCTTGTACCATCAGAGAGGTTTCTCTTCCATTGTTTTTTACATATATTTTCTGTTCCTTTCTCTCTCTCTCTTCCTCTGAAGGAGGAAGATAATTCTGAGTGTTTCATTATTTTTTTCACTTTGTTTTTTTCTTTCCTTCTCTACCTGAGTTCTTTTCACATTTGCATCATCAACTAGAGTAATTCATATTCCACTTGCTCTAGTCTTCTTCCATGATTTTCTCCTAAATTTTCATCTCCTGTATTTCTCTTTTTAAATCATGAAACTGCATTTTTTGTCTCATTTAGGCCTTTTTTTCTATATTAATTTTATCGATTTTATTTCTAAGGACATACTTACTTTTATTCTGAAATTTCTTGACATCCTCCCATTTATTTGAGTTTCTTTATCATTGCATTTCTAAACTTTATCTGATAGGAAGAATGTATTTTCCATGTCTTTAGAGTTAGGTTCTGGATATTTGTTCTCTCTATGTGTTTTACTTATTTGAGGATTAATTTGTTGTTTTTGAGTTTTTCTTTCTTCTACCTTATTAGCTTCTGTATGTGGGGTTCTTCTAAGCATATTTCCTCTCCCCTCATTCACCCGGTGTCTCATCTGTCTGCAGAAGCATTGGTGGGGTCTTGCAAGAGATTGCAAAGTCATTGGCTGCTCTAAACACATTGTTTAGCATGTGTACAGGTCTCACCACTCTGGGTAGGTTCTGGCAGGCTCTCACATGAGGTCACAAAAGCCTCTGGCTACTTTGGCACTGTCCCTGGTGTGGGACCATGGTCAAACCTCTTTCTTTCTTTCTTTTTTGAAATATGATTGTACTCTTACATAATTTCAATTAGAACAGGTTTTCCTTCCTTTCAGAGGTTCTTCATTTTTATTTGTTTCCAGGTATACATACAATTTATATATATATATACATTATATATATAATGTTTATGTATTGATATTTACATAATAAACAATATTTATTAATTGATTTCTCATTATACAAAGTCATTCAGAAGTGTGTTATTCAGTCGTCACTTGTGAGAGTTTTTTTTTAAATTTGTATCTTTATTTTATTCTATTTACTTCCTTATTTCAGGTTTTGTGACTTTCTTTGCTTTGATTTACATGATAGTGTTCCTTTAACATTTTTTGTAGTGATCATCTAATGTTTGCAAATTACTTTAATCTTCTGTTTTTGTTTCCCCACCCCCCCCCTTTCCCAGGAAAGTCTTTACTTTTTCCTAATAAAGGTGGAGAATTTTGCATAATAGACTACTCTTGATTGGCAGTTTTTAAGTTTAAATATTTTGGCCATGATATTCCATCCTGTCAATAGCTCTAGGATTTCTTTAGAGAAGTTGGATGTAAACCATATAACTTTCATAAGTCTCCCTCACCATCTTCTATAGTATTTATTTTGAACTACTTCTAGTTCATTACTAAATGTCTTGGTGTGGGTTTTGGTGTGTGTTGGTAAATAGCTGTTATTTAACTTCACAAATCTGAAAACTTAACTTCTTCCTTAGGTGAAGTTTTATTTATATTCTTGAAGAAGCTCTCTGTTCCCTCTCTTCCTCTTCTGAGATTCTGTTTATTTTGTTAATGGTTTTGGATTGTCCTTGAGCTGTTTCTTCAATTTTTTATATTGCGTTTTTCTCTTTTTTTCCACCTGTGTCCTTAATGCACTAATTTTGGTTCATGGATTTGCTATTTGATGTACTCTGCTCCCTTGACTTCTTTTCCTGGAATTGTTGATCTTATATATTTGTCTTTATCTCCTAAATTTTCTATCATTTTTTTTAATATCCAAGTTACATTTATCATTGCTAATTTTATTTCTGAACTCACTGATTTGTTTTTCTGATTTTTTTGTATGTGCATCTTTTACATGACTTTCCTTTCTGAGTTTTCTTGTACATTTTCTTTTATAGTATTATTTTATATTTCTTTGATTTGTCTTTCTGAGTTTCCTTCTATATCTGAGTTGTTTTAATTATCATGTTTATTATAGAAGTTCTGAACTCTATAACTGGTAGGGAGATATAGTCATCTGATTCTTTGTTTTTGGACTCTGGAAAGTTGTTCTCACTTTGAAATGTTATATTCTCTTAACTTGTGTATGTAATGAGATCCATTTGGTAATTGTTAATATACATGGTAGGAATGGAACACAGAAGGTTCCAAATGTTTGTATGGTGGAGTTGGGCTGGGACTAAATCTTGTTTGTACCACCCCTGATATCCTTCTCCTTTCGGATTTGGAAAGAGAAACTTGGCAATCCTTGTGATTTCAACATTCCTCAACAACTAAGCACCAATTTTAAAGATATACTGTGAAAGGTCCTGCGGATTGAATAAGGCAAGGAGACAGAAGTAAGAGAGGGGAAGGCTTTATTGAGCTCCTGGGCAGGCGAGGTCTGCAGGCTCCCGAGAGGAGGGCCTGGGAGTCACGTTCAGAGTGCAGGCAAGGGGTCTTTTATATGCCCCCCTCTGCTGAGGCTGGGGAGGTAGTGGAAAAGCTATGGAGTTTTTTTGCTCAGCGGTACCCTTTGTTTGGGGTCTTTGATAGTTATAAAGGTGGCTATCTGAGGTAACATCCTGACGCCAGCTCAGCAGCTATCTCATCTTGATACCGCAGGATATTCTTCCTTTTGCCACTCTGTGGGCCTGAGTGGGGTGCTTGGGTGAGGTACCTGGGTGACCTTTCATACTGTAAGTCTGAATGTCTGTTCTACTACTGTCTCTATTGAGGTACCGGCCTGTGTGAAATATCTATCTTCTCCACAAAGATTTCACTTAAGCCAAAGTGTATGTCTCTACACAACCCCTGACTTCACCTTTCCAAGTTCTCTGGCTGAGTCAAAAGACCTGTCACTGGTGTTATCCTCCCCACCCCACAATCTTCTGGTTTCTCACTCCACCCACCACCTATTCAGTATAATGTGACTCTTCTTAGTGCTGGCCTGCTGCATTCTGCTCTGGTTCAAAAAATAATCAATTTCACTCCCATGCATGGGAATGCTTCTCAAATAAATGTCCTTCTGTCTCACTTCTCCAAAGACCTTAGCCAGTCAGTCCCAGGCCCTATCATTGGTTCATGAACTAGAAGATGAACTCCTATATCTGTTGGCTGAACTCAAGCTGGAAGATGCCATCAGGACTCCCATAGCAAATGGCTGGTAATCAATAGCAGTCAGTTGCTGGTGTCCCAGATCATGTGGCTTTCAGCTGGTGGGTAGGTCCATGTTCTTGGCAGCCAGAAATTTACTTGTCCCCTTCCTTTGTCTAGATGTTGTTCCATGGAGCTCTGTATTATTATGCATCACTGTTAGGGTTAATTGGCCTTACTTTGTTAATTCTAGCTCAGACATGGAAGAAGCAAACCTACATCTTCACTCTCATACTATCTTGCCCCCCTACCTCTTTATTTCCTTAATTTGTTTTGTTTCCATTTATATCATTTTATGTGCTATTTCTCTTAAGTTTTATTTGAATGCTTTTCTAAGGTTAATATATAATGAACTAATTGGAGGCACCCCTAGGTGACATGATCTAAGCTCATGATGTTGAGTCACATTTTTCTCTGATTCACCACTTTGTATAATTTTGTGAATGTTATCTCTGTGTGTGTTTTTCTATTGCTTTATAATCTTCTTTCTTACTTTTTGTCATTCCAGACTTGGTGCTAATATATTCATTTAAGTTTTGTTTGTCAGAGGAGCTCCTAACACTTCTTACTCCCTTGAATGATAATCTTGGGGGATATAGAATTCTGGGCTATGCATTCTTTTCTTTGAGTACTTTAAATATATTTGGACATTTATTTCTTGACTGTAAAACTTCCACTCAAATCTTACTGATATTCCTTTATAGGCTACTTTTAATTCATTAAGTCTAGAAACATTGAATCATTGAAAAAAATGTTTTAAAATATTTTAGTGTCTCTCTGATGGTTCAAGAAGTTAAGTTTCAGGTCAATTTCAGCACTATCAAGGTATCACCAGCCATTGCAGCACTATTTTGATTTCCCAGCCAGGGAGGTGACCCACATGGGGCAGCAGACCTCCCCTGTCTCACCTGCTGCTCCCCTCAGCAGTGTATTTCAGTTGATCCACCTGCTCTGTTCCCCACTCTGTCTCTGGTGAATTCGTGTACTCTGCCTACAACCCAGCATATATATATCTTAGTACATAAATAAATAAATGAATAAAAATTAAAATATTGTATTAACAACTTCATAATTATAAAATTAATATCTAAAAATATTTATGTTTTTACCTAAATCTTCTTTTTGACTTGAGATAGTTAAAAAAAAAAAGTCATCTTTGGAAGAATATTGTGGCATCATCACATATTATTGGGTTTTGTCTGATTTTGTTTCCCATGTGTAGTGTATTGTAAATGGAACCTTTAAATATGTGTGTATTTATGATCCAGCAAAATGAGGAGTGATGCATCATCTTTAATTATTTTAGAGTTAAAATGAAAGCACATTTTGTTAATTTTGCATGAGTGAGTGCAACAAATATGTTGAAAACTTGTTTTCCAAAATTGCTTCCCAAAATACTTAAGATCCTTATCATATAGGCATGAATAAACTGAATGTGTCAAGTGGAATAGTAATCTATTTTGTTCAAACCACATGATAATTTGCAAGTTGACATGACAAATTGAAAACTGGTACACATGCACCTGAATTTGTGGTCCCCTTTCTTTGCCTTGTACTGTACTTTACCTCCAATTTTTCACTTCCTTAATTATTTAAAAAAGATTTGCCCTTTCTAAATTGCCCAAATTAACTTCCCTGCTCTGTTAAAAAAAAAAAAAAAAAGGCCCTCCCTGGTGGCACAGAGGATTAAAGCACAGCACTGAGAAGCTAAAGCCACTTCCTCATGAGTTCGATTCCCGCCTTCCCCGGAGGTGACCACATGGCGTGGCAGACCTCTCCTGACCCGCCCAGGGCTCCCCTCAGCAGTGTACTTCATAGATCTGCCTGTTCTGTTCCCCACTCTGCCTCTGGTGAAGCCTCTCACCACCCCTGCACCTCTGGCCTGTACCCCAGTTCTGTATGAATACATAAATAAATCTTAAAAAAAAAGATACAGAAAGGCAAAAATTAAAGTTACGTTTCAAATGGATTCTGTATCATTCAACTCTCCTGTTTGCTTAATAAGCTGACCTTTGTTCAGGCTTGATATTTCCATGAAATCATGTCCCAGATCAAATTATTTCATTTCCAAATTCCTGCATTTACCTGGAGGTAACATCCAGTGCACATTTAACTCAAACCTCCAGGGTCTTTTCTCAGGCACTTTCTTTGATTGAGTTCAAATATCACTGGTAAACTTGATGTATATCTTGTCTGCATGAGCATGAAAACAACTTATTTATTTTATTGCACTTATTTTTGTAAATGCATCTTTAACTAAAATTCTTTGTCAACAGTAGTCATGCATTATTTAGATTTGATATTATTTATATGCTAATAATTATTTTGAATGAAATATAACATAAAAATGTCCACTGAATAACAAGCATTGATTGTATGATGCCCTTTATCTGTTCATTTGTATAGTAAATTACATATGTCATGGAAGGAAGCGTCTTTATTTCTTCCTTCCACTTGGTGTTATTTTTTTCCCAGGGAAATTCATGTGGTGTTGGGTCCTCATTCAACCATAAAACAATAATTATTTCACAGAGATAACACTCGTTGGTTGGCCTCATGGTTGGACCACGAAGAGTAAAGAAGACCTAATAAAAGTACCTATATATACTGCCTTAGTAATGATCAACTTTATTAAAATTAGCACAGAGTTTATTACACAGCACTTGTTCCTGCCACCAAGCAGAAAATAAGAATGGAGTAAAAGAAAGAAGGGTGATGACTTAATTTTCATTTCAAGGTAATTTCAAATGTTTAGAAAAAGTATCATGAATAATAATAATACAACTAAACATAGATTCCCTTACCAAATTTGTCTATAAACATTAAACTCTTTCATTTATTAAAATTGTATCCCTTTCAAGAATTTAATAACTTACAGTCTTTGTCGTTTTAATATTTTATTATTTATTTCTTAGAACTGTACACTTTAATGTAATCAGGGTACAGTTATCAACTCCAGAAACTGCAACAACAGTGTAATACAACTGTATAAATTTTGAAATGCAGAAAAAGTATAAAATTGAAGAATTTTCCAGGATAGGAAAATAAGTCCTTCAAAAAATTATATTAGGATGAACATATTATGATATGAGAATCTGAAGAATAACATCACTATGGAGTTTTAATTTTAATATTCTGGTGTGGAGAGGGAAAAGAGTCAATCAAAACTAAAAAGTTCTATTTCATACTTTCCTGAAAGACAACCCCCACATTAAACATTTTCTTCAGGGCCCCTGTGACATCCTTATTCCTAAGACTGTAGATCAAAGGGTTTAAGACAGGAGTGAGTATGGTATAAAAGACAGATACAACCATGTCTTTTTCTGGAGTATGATAGGAACTTGGGAGCATGTAAGTATAGACAGCAGCCCCATAGAAAAGAATAACCACAGTCATATGAGAAGAACAAGTGGCAAAAGCCTTCTTCCGACCTTCTGCTGAGTTCATCCTATGGATGGTGATAAGAATAAAAGAGTAAGAACTTGAAATGACTGTCACAGGGATGAGAAGCATGAGGATGCAACATAGGTACATAAGTATCTCATAGAGGGAGGTGTCTACACAAGAGAGTTTCATTACAGCAGGGACTTCACAGAAGAAATGGTGGATTTCTCGAGATCTGCAGAAGGGGAAAGTCATGGTGACTGGTGTAAGCATGAAGCCATCTACCGATCCCAGGAACCAACAGCCAGACACCAAAAGGAGACAGACCTTATGGTTCATGAGGATAGGATAACGGAGAGGATGACAAATGGCCACATAGCGATCATAGGCCATGGCAGCTAGAAGGAAAAATTCTGAGCCTACTAATGTCAAGTAGAGAAACATTTGCATCCCACATTCAGGAGCTGAAATCTTATTTATGCCCATGACCTGATCTATGACCATCTTGGGCACAGTAACTGAAATGTACATCACATCCATAAGAGATAACTGACTGATGAAAAAGTACATAGGGGTGTGGAGGTGGGCATTAGAGTGTATCAGTAAGATCAGGATAATGTTTCCAGATAAGGCCATAAGGAAAACCACAAAAATTACCACACAGAGGAGAACTGGGTAATTGGATTGAACGAAGAGTCCCACCAGGATGAAATCTGACCATCCAGTCTGGTTAGTCACCCACATGGTGTTCTCCATGAGGTTTCACCTAGACCACAAAGGAGATCTCTGTGATTAATAGATCATTCATGGGGCCCTCCCTGGTGGTGCAACAGGTTAAAGTGTAGCATTACAAAGCTCGCTGCAGCTGCTTCAGCACGGGTTTGATCCCTGGCCAGAGAGATGACCCACATGGGACAGCAGACTTCTCCTGTCTTGCCCACTGCTCCCCTCAGCAGTGTATTTCATCAATCTGCCTGTTCTGCTCCCCACACTGTCTCTGTGAATCCTCTCACTGCTTTTCCACCTCCAGCTTGTACCCAAGTTCTGTATGCACAAATAAATAAATCTTAAACAAATTATATCCTCCATGCTATAACCACTTGAAATTTGTGTTTGTGTGCATGTGCACATGCACGTGTGTGAATACCAAATTAATTTTGCTAATAAGAAAATGGCCTATGGACCTATGATTGGTGGATTATAAATTACCTTTATAAACATACCAGAAAATATAATATACCTGGCAGTTATAGATACCACAGTTCAAGAATATGAATAATGATTTTATCAACAAATATGGAATCAGCAGAGCCACCTCCTTATAGAAACACAAAGTGAATTATTGAAAAAACAATAAATAAAACCCTTTATTTTGAGAGGGTTTTGTTTTAGAAATCAGAATTAATACTCTTTGTTTTAAAGACCCAAAGGTAAATTTAAAATCTCTTGGAATCTTAAAACCATATAGAGGAAATATAAAAAGTAACTGAAGCATAACTTAGAAAAAGTTCACACCAAGTATTTGAATCCCACTTTTCTGTACCAACAAATCATTGTGTGAGACTCTGTTTATGTGTAGCAAACAGTCATGTACAGAAGTGTTATGTTCTCACCAATTACCAAGCCCCCACTTAATAAGGAAACTACATCATGAAGATGGAGTGTGGCTTTGGATTCTGTTTATTCTCTGCCCAACATTCCTTTGTTTACTCTACATAGAAAGAGAAGAGGCATTCAAAATAAAGTTTGATCTCAAGGATAGTGAAAATTAAATAAGGTAAAATAATGAAAGTTGATGAAATAAACACAAATACTGCTATTTGTATTATTATTATGTAATTATTATGTAAAATATGTATGTTGTTACTGTTACTATGTAGTCTTACAAGAAACATTATTTCAGTTCACCAGTTTTACTAATCCCTATAGTCCCAGATTACCTGTTCATCTATTTATCCAGCTATCTTCTATCAACTGTTATCTATCTTTGTAACTCACATACTACATACATTTATTTAAACTATAAATATGTGAGTATGCTTATACGAATGTATAAATATAAATTTGTGGTATTTTAGCTGACCCTAAATAAGCAGAAATTTATGGAGACTTTTCCTTTGTGTCTGTCTAGGACATTCATCAGTTCTACTTCCTTAGAACTCGTACTATTTGGTGAAATCTCAGAGACAACAGATAAGAGAAGTTCAATGCTATTTAAAGACAAGATGTGGAGTTTTTTTTCTTAATATCTTATATTTAATTACTTCCAGCATTTTTTCTGCAACTGAACTAGAGAGAGTAAAATGGAACCACACTGAAATGTCTCAGTCTATTCATATAGTCTATCTTGCTGGTCACAGTTTGCATCTGCATTAGACACTAAAGATGAACCAAGTAAAAATTACCCAGATTATACTTCAGGAGAATATACTTCATAGTCTATTCAGGGAGAAATATTACATAAATGTGATTCAATGTGTGATTTTTTTTAGATAGTTATATATTAAATAAGATTTAACAATAGAAGAAGCAAAATACATCTGACTTTTCTTATGATAATGATCTTTTCTATATTTTCTCTTAGGGAGACTAAATATTTTCAACTTTCCAGTTTATGACTCATTAAATTGTAAAAGCCCAACCACCAACAAAAATATATATATATTGTATATTGACTTGTCTTTCTGGAAAGAGTTTATAATCAATTATGATGTAGGGTTATGTCAAGAACAATTTCCAAGTTTAAAATAAAAATTGCCCTTGTTATTAACTGTCTCAAGTTCTGGAGTAATTAAGCAAAGAACACTGAAAATAAATTTGGTTCTTTTATATAAATGTCAAAAAAAATGGGATATATTCCATTACAAAAATATATAATAGTTTTTATCATACACACATGAACTGGCAGATAATATCTAAGTTCTCTGCAAATAAAAAATAATCCTATAAATGTAAAACATAACTGCTGACCAA
Organism: Condylura cristata; assembly: GCF_000260355.1. Classification (NCBI taxonomy): domain Eukaryota; kingdom Metazoa; phylum Chordata; class Mammalia; order Eulipotyphla; family Talpidae; genus Condylura; species Condylura cristata. The sequence continues at coordinate 510,857 of NW_004567172.1, read as the reverse complement.
GTTCATATTTGTGATTAAAATGTACAAAAGACCAAGACAGTGACTAATGCATGTTCATATCTTTAAGCTATTTGCGAGTGAATGAATGGGGAACAAGACAGGTAGGGTAGTACTGGGGGAAAATAATCTTTTCTACTTTGACAAATGGGGTTACTCTAATCTAGCCATGCTGTTATGGTCAATCAAGGACATAATACAGATAAGAGAACACTGTACTATACAAGGCAACAGGTCTCCAATTTCAATCTTACTGTTTATCCCATTTCTTGGGTTTCATGTAAACAGTTTAGTGTACATTATAAATAATGGTGGTGAAATAATATAAACTATTTATTTTCTTCTAATAGTATCCAAATAGTTGTTTTATCACATTTTTTATTTCCCCAAGAGCCCAAATTATACTTATTCATATTCTCCTTTTATGTATTAAAAAATTCAGATTTTGGGTCCTCCCTCTTGATATAACAGGTTAAATCGCAGCCTTATTAAACTGGCAGGAGTTGGCTAAATAAATAAATCTTAAAAAAATAAAATTAAAACTTCATGTTTCCAGAGAATTTTCCTTATATCACACAAGTAAATTGCAAGAGCATTACTGTATTTACAGAGTGTGGAACTCAAAGCATATAATACTGTCTTAGTGCTCTGGAGACATCCTTCCTTCAACAGTCTATAATTAAGTATTAACTACCCATTATAATTTTCATATGGAAAATATAAATATGGTTGAGTAATTTTTTCCTCTGTATTTTAAGTACTAGAAGTATTACCAATGTCAAATCTTTCTTTTTTCTTCTACAAAATTATAGTCTGAAGGAAGCCACTCATCATGTCACAGTAATATATATTCTTTTTTTCACGATAGTTGTGAAAATATAAACCTACTTACCTTAAATTTAAAAATAAACTAAACAAATTAACATGTAGAAGAAAAGAAAAACAAGCTCTTAGATTATGAGAAAAAAAATAGCTTGTTATCAAAGGGGAAGAGGAATGTGGGGTGAGCAATCAGGTAAAGGGGGCCAATTATATGGCAAAAGATGAAAATCAGATTTGTGGTAAAAATATTCCGTGGCATATAAAGTTGTGGAGTCATGATGTTGTATACCTGAAATCTATATATTATAGACTAGTGTTTTACCATTAAAAAATGTAAAAGCCCATTTCCTAATATGTTCCAGTAAATAAGTATTATATAAAAGAGCCAAGAAAATAAAATACATTTACTTTTTCCATAGAAGTAGATGAAGGGGGAAAATAAATATAGTCAATATGTATAGAGAGTGTGAGAAACAGAATAAGAAAAAAAATACCTTTTTTGCTCCTGTAATTTTGCCTGCTTGTCTGGTTAAACCAAACTTCTGATAATGTCACAACTCTCACCCAAATGGATGAGTGGACAGTGATCCTAGTTAACTGTATAAAGAGAAATTGGAGAGTGACATCATCCTTGGGTATACTATGCCCAGTAGAGAAGTGGATTATAGTTTTATGTTGATAATTCCCCTTTGAGACTATAAAGAAGAATGCAATTAAGAGATCCAAAGAAAGTGATAGATATCAGCAGTACATTTATGGTTTTCTTCTCATGGCATTATAAATGTGCTTTTACTTTTAAAATATAGCTCTTCACTACTTTATACATTTTAATAAATTTTATAAAATTTATCTTTATACAGTAATCTCAAATATCACCAAATTCTTATGTATGAAATATATATTATTTTATATATAGCCATGACATTTTTCACTTTAAAATTATTTCTTACATGTATATACCTCCTCATTTTATCTTTAAAAGTATTTTCTAGAGTTCAGGACCCTCCCTGATGGCGCAGTGCATTGGAGAGCTGAACTATGACACTAAACCAAGTTGTGGTTGCTTCAGGGTGAGTTTGATCCCCGCCCCAGAGGTAATCCATATGGTGCAGCAAACTTCTCCTGTCTTGCCGGCTGCTCACCTCAGCAGTGTACTTTGTCAATCTGCCTGTTCTGCTCCCCACTCTAACTATAGTGAATCCTCTCGCAGCCTCTGCACCTAAGGCTGTATCCCATTTCTGTATGCATAAGTAAATCTTTTTTTTAAGTATTTTCTAGAGTTCTGAGATAGATCATTCTTCTTTTCATTCACAGATAGACTGAGCTTCATACTTCAAAATATATGAGAGAAGATATCACTAAGAATTTCGAATGAACCAATACACCATGTCTTCCTCTTGATCACTTTTTATTAGGTTCCTAGTTGACTCTTCTAAACTAATTTTCAATGTATGTGTTTGAATGTTGTATTGTGTTCTAAAATATTTGCCTTTAAGAAGAGCTAAAAAGACACTTCTCCAAAGAGGAAATGCAGATGGCCAAAAAGAATATTAAAAAAATGTTCAACATCAACATTTTTAAGAAAGGAGATGCAAATTAAAACCACAATGAGATACCACCTCACCCCAGTGAGAATGGTACATCTTAAAACAACTAGCAATAACAAATATTGGCGAAGATGTGGAGAAAAAGGTATTTTCCTGCACTGCTGGTGGGACTGGAAAATAGTACAACCACTATGGAAAACTGTTTGGAGGTTCCTCAAACTGCTAAAAATGGAGTTTCTGTATGACCCAGCAATCCCACTCCTAGGTATCTACCCAAAAGACACAAAAACACTGATTCAAAAAGACACCTGCACCCCCATGTTTATTGATGCTTTATTTACCGTAGGAACAACATGGAATCAACCCAAATGCCCAAACGTAGATGACTGGATTAAAAAGATGTGGTACATACACACAGTGGAATATTACTCACACAGTGGAATATTACTCAGCAACCAGAAAAATAAACACATACCTTTTGCAGCAAAATAGATGGAGTTGGAAGAGCTCATGCTTAGTGAAATAAGCCAGAAAATAAAAGAAAAATACTGATGATTTCACTCATAGCAGGAGCATAAAGGACCAGGGGAAAAATAATAATAATGAACAACTATATACCACAGAGACATTTTATGGGGGTGGAATGGGGAATGGAACCAAA
>NW_004567172.1:505227-506521 GCF_000260355.1 Condylura cristata | reverse complement strand
ATACATACATACATACATATATATATATATAAACAACTACTTCCCAATTACAATGTCCCCTTATTGAATATGTTATTGTTCAAAATCACAAATACAGTAAGATGAAGTAAAAACTTATTATGCAGAAAGCATCCCCTTTAATAATTTTTCCAAAGATATCTTGAGAAATATAAAATGTGTCGTTTCTTCACACACAACTTAGAAATGATTTTCCAAAATTTTATTCAAATTGCCCTACAGTGTCACTTGAGCTAGCATCAATTTCATGTATATTTAATGTTAAACAATTCGAAAGACATATAATTGTTTAACTTGTGTTTCTTTATTATTAGTTTTTTATATGAATTCCCATGTTTATCCATAACCCTAATATGTTAAATATGTTTATTTTTGTATATTTTTCACTTAAAGCTTTTGTTTGTAAACATAAAAAGGTTTATGTATCAAGCAAATTAATTATTTCAAGTAAGAAGGACTATAATTTTTTTATTTCTCTTTTGATTTTATTATTTGGTCCATAAAAATATTTTAATTACTTCATTTTATCGTGATGCCGATTTACAATATTTATATTTTATGAGTATTTATGCATGTTACCATAACCACATCCACACCAAAGCACCTAAAAACCAATAAATGCCTTCCTACACTTGTTTCCCATTCCCTCTCTTCCCTTGTCAAGGCCACAGTCCCTTCTTATAGCAAGTTTTGTTTTTTTTTTTAAGATTTATTTATGCATACAGAACTGGGATAAAACCAGAGGTTTAGGGGTGGTAAGAGTATTCACCAGAGACAGAATGGGGAGCAGAACAGGCAGATCAACAAAGTACACTGCTGAGGGGAGCAGCGGGCGGTCAGGAGAGGTGTGCAGAGCCTTGTGGATCGCCTGGGGTCGGGGTGGAACCCATACTGAAGCGACTGTGGCTAGCTTGCAGTGCTGAGTCCTAATCCATTGGGCCACCAGGGAGGGCCCACAAAGGTTTGGTTTTCTCTGTTCCTTAGCTTTGCTTTTTTACATCCCAAATGTGATTAAAATGTCTTTAGATTTCTTACATTTCACTTAGCACAGTATCTTTCAGTTGCATACATGTTTTCATGTTGCTGCAAGTGGCAAGGTTTACTTTTTTCTTTTATATTTGTTGAGTAGTTTAACACATTAAATTTAGCTATTTTCAGTATATTTGTGTTTAAAAGTTCTTATAGATCTTGGGATTGTTAAAAATATTTACCATTGCATTTTCTAATGCATGAGCTTGAAAGTAATTTTCATTTTATTTTTAAAGATTTATTTAGT
>NW_004567172.1:485012-503812 GCF_000260355.1 Condylura cristata | reverse complement strand
ATCTGCATTTCCTCTTTGGAGAAGTGTCTTTTTAGCACCCCACTTAATGGGGTTGTTTACTTTATTTTTGTTGAGTTTCATCAGTTCTCCATAAATTTTTATGATCAACCCTTTATTGCTAGTTTTGTGTGAGAATTTTTCCCAATCAGTGGAATGTCTGTTTGTTTTTTTTGTAATGTCTCTTTTGCATACAGAAGTTCTTTAACTTAATGTATTCCCATCTCTTTAGCCTTGACTTCACTATCGTTGCATTGGGTGCTCTATCTTCAAAGATGTCACTGAAATATATGTTATATAGTGTTTGGCCCATCTTTGCTTCCAGGTATTTTATGGTTTCTATTCTTATGTCTAGGTCTTTAATCTACTTCAAGTTGATTTTTGTGTACGGTGAGAGGTAGTGATCTAGTTTCATTTTTTTTTGCATGTAACTTCCCAGATTTTCCAGCACCATTTGTTGAACAAACTTTCTTTGTTCCAATGTATCTTCTTGATCCTTTGTCAAAGATAAGCTGTCCATAAACCTGTGCATTTATATCTGGGTTTTCTATCCTAATCCACTGGTCTGTATGTCTGTTCTTGTTCTGTACCACACAGTTTTGATTATTATGGCTTTGTAGTATAGCTTGAAGTTTGGGATTATAATGCCTCCATTCTCTTAAGTCCTAGTCATGAGAGTTTTGGCTATTCAAGGTCTTTTGTTCCATATGAATCTCACCAATATTTTTTCTATTTCTTTGAAGAATGTCATTAAGACTTTTATTGGGAGACATTAAATCTGTATATAGCTTTTTTAGCCATTTTGATGATGTTAATTCTCCCGATCCATGAGCAGGGGATGCCTTTCCATTTCATGGTGTCTTCTTGAATTTCTTTAAACAGTGTTTTGTAATTTTCTTTGTATAGGTCTTTTACCTCTTTTGTTGGGTTGATTCCAGATATTTGATTCTTTTTGTTAAAATTGAAAAGGGGTTTTTTTTCTGTTTCTTCTAATTGGTTGTTTGTATATAGGAAGGCCTCTGATTTTTGTATGTTGCTTTTATATCCTACTACCTTGCTGAACTGGTGAATGGTTTTGATTAGTCTCTCTGTGGAGTTTTTAGGGTTTTCCATGTAGATTAACATATCGTCTGCAAATAAGGACAGCTTTACTTCTTCTTTCCCTATTTGGATTCCTTGTATGTCTTTTTCCTGTCTTCTTGCTTTGGCTAGAACTCCCAATGTTATGTTGAAGAGCAGTGGCAATAGTGGACACCCTTCTCTTGTTCCTGCTCTCAAGGGGAAGGCTTTCAGCTTTTCTCCATTGAGGATAATTTTGGCTGTGGGTTTGTCATATATGGCTTTTATCATGTTAAAGTATGTTCCTTCTATTCTGAGGATTTCAAGGGCCTTAAACATAAATGGGTGTTGAACTTTGTCGAATGTCTTCTCTGCATCTATTGATATGATCATGTGGTTTTTATTCTTCTGTCGGTTGAATAGATGGATTACAGTAATTGATTTTCTGATGTTGAACCATCCTTGTGCTCCTGGGATAAAGCCCACTTGGTCATGGTGTATTATTCTTTTAATGCATTGTTGGATTCTGTTGGCTAACATTTTTCTGACTGATCTTTTTGTGGTGAATTTTCCCCCTGTTGTCTTGCTTGAACATTTGTTTGTCTTGTTTTCCCTGTCGTGTATTTTCTAATACATTCTATTTGTTGAGACACAGTGTTGTTATTATTGACTGGCATTTTTTCTGGCTGTTATTTTTGGGATGGCAGAGGGACTTCCAGACACTTTAGTTGTGGAGGGTATTGGGTATTCTGAATCTTGTTTTATTTCAATATCTCCTGTTTTTCCAGCCCCTACTTTGTGGAATTATGTCTGTTGTCTCTGCCAGTGATGCTCAGGGGCTCTTGTGGTATTCAGCTTCTTATGGTAACTTGTTGAGTCCTTGTCTCTGGAAGGTGCCTTTGATCTTTATAGCCTTCTGATGTTCTAGTTTCACTTTACGGTTGGATGTAGCCCCAGAGGGTAGGGTGCATTAGAAGTGTTGCAGCTGGGCCTGTGGTTGAGCTAATCACTGGTTTTGTTTATTTTTTGAGCACTGTGAGCATTGCAAGGCAGACATCTTCCAGCCACTGCTGTTCAGTAACACCTTGAGTCCTAATTCTGCACACACCCCAGTTTTGCAGGCTGTGATTCCTCCCTCTTGGCCTCCAGGGTTCTTTGTGCCCACTCAGAGCAATCTCTCCCTGAGCAGTCTTTTCCTACCACAAGGCTGAGTGTTAATGGTCCTGTTTTATCTCAGGGCCTTTGTGAACTTGCTGGCCCCACCTTAGTGACTAATGCCAGGAACAAGCCTCCAGGCCTATGCTGTGGGGGTGGGTGAAAGGACTGCACGTCTTGCAGCTGCCCCATTCACCAGATCACCAGATTTTCTCTCCCCCCCCCCCAGGTTTTATGTGCCCACTTGCACAGTCTTTTCCCCTGGCTCGGTTCTACTCATTGAGCAGAATGAGCAGGAAGCCTCCATCTGCAGTGCTAGAGCCTGGGCATTCCCCAGATGGATTGGAGTTGTGGTGTTCTGCTTATCCTCTCTGTGGCACTTCCGGATAGGAGTTCCCTTATCAGAACTCCCCAATTGCTGATTCTTTCTCAGTTACCTTCCTTCTAGTGAGTCCAGGGTGTTCTCATTTGGGTTGAAACTTGTAGCATGTAAGTCTGTAGTCCATTTTATATATTCCTGTGCAAGCCTGGATGTAATCATCTCTGTGTCTTTACTCTGTCACCATTTTGCCTGCTCCCCAGCTGGTCGAGCTGGTCTGTCAGCAGCTTTGCCCAGTGCCTAAGTGCTCTGGATCAAATCTGTGGTCTTCCCTCAGCCTGGATTCCACTCACTGAGCTGAGACATCTCCCTTCACCTCAGGGCTTTAGCGAGGGGTAAAGCAGCTCCATCAGCCTGCCAAACTTCCAGGTGCCTGAGCCCTCCCAGGGTTGGGGAGCAGAGATGATTGGGAACTCCCCAATCACTGAATCTCCTTAAGTTATCTTCCTTCTACTGAGTCCAAGGTGTTCTAATTTTGTAAGTATGTAAGTCTATATTCCATTTTCAGTCCTAAATTACTGTCAGAGCCTGCACGCAGTGATCTAGGCATCTTTACTCTGCTACCATCTTGAGAAGTAGCTTTATCATTAGTTTTGTGTGTGAAAATTTTTTCCCAATCAGGGGGATGTCTGTTTGCTTTTGTAATGTCTCTTGCTGTACAGAAACTCTTTAACTTGATGTAATCCCATCTGTTTATGCTTTCCTTCACTATTGTTGTGTTGGGTGCTGTATCTTTAAACATGATATTAAGGTATATGTCGTGTAGTGTTTCACCCATCTTTATGTCCAGGAATGTTATGGTTTCTGTTCTTATGTCTAGGTCTTTAATCCATTTCGAGTTGGTTTTTGTGCCTGGTGTGAGGTAGTGATCAAGTTCCATTTATTTATTTATTTATTTATTTATTTTTGCATTTAGCTTCCCAGTTTTCCCAGCACCATTTGCTCAACAAACTTTCTTTGTTCCATTGTATCTTCTTTGCTTCTTTGTAAAAGATTAGCTACCCATAAGCCTGTGGGTTTATATCTCGGTTTTCTATTGAATCCACTGTTCTGTGTGTCTGTTCATGTTCTAGTACCAACATCATGGATAGATTTTTAGAAGATTTTTCAGAAATCTTAGTGCTTCTATACAAGGGTAAATTATCACCACACTTCTCACTTGGAAATGTGCAGTTACTTTTTATTAGGTATATTTGCCTCTATACTTCCATCTTCCAATTTCTCCAATTACTCTAATTGACAGAACATATTGTAATTAATATACTTATTTGCATAGTTAATATAAATTTTAGTATGTATAAATAAATTGCACTTGAACATATATTCCTTTTTGATTTAAAATAAGTGGAAAGTATGTGAAGACAAGAAAATTTCTATGTGTAATTAATAATTATGCTAAAAATTTAATTATACTGAAAGGTAAATATATATCTTTATCCTAGCACTGATCATTCTAAATTACAGTCATTTTTAATTTTGTGTCTACTGCTTCCTGAAATTTCCACTGAATTTTTTAGAATCTGTCTGTTCACATCTTCACTCTCTTCTTGCAATATTATTTTGTCTTTTATATGTATATAATCTTTTCTTCAGAACAATGCTCAAAGCAGGATTTTTCAGCTAGATGTTACTTGGCTTTTGGGTGGAAAAATACAATAATTATTATGAAGAAGGATCTCATGTTTGTACAAGTCTTTCCTGCAATAGAAAATAAGCTTCCTTAGTTTTTTCTGTTAACTGTTATAATCCCTTGCACAGCATAGGGGTTAAATAAACAGTTGAATGATTCAACAGTCAAGGATGATTTGTACTTACAAAGACTTTGCAAATAACTATATTAACTATGTTAAATCAAAAGACATTGGATAAAACTAGATGAAGTTTTATGAAAGATGGTTTTTTGGCTACCTTAAATCCATATGTGGAATTGTGTAAATGAAAATCTAAGATCAGAAGTCATAAATTCATTCATCATACATGATTTTTTAATATGAAATTTTACTTAATTCAACAGCTATTAAGCATTTCATATACAAAGTCTATACTGACACCTGAATGTCAATGATGAACCAGGGTTGTGTCCAAAACACTTCATCCAGTCACATGTGAAAGGAAACAACACTGATCTAAAACTTTTGAGAATGTAGACTGGACAGCCTGATTGTAGTAAGCACACTGATTTGTGCATTGCTAGGTCTATTTTAGTGGGGGAAAAAAAAAGAAAAAGAAAACCTAAGGTTGTGGTAAGGCAATTTATTCTTTATAGTTGTTGTATAGCAAAGATGAAAGCTTTTCCTTTCAGATCAGAAATAAGACAGGGGTGTCCTCTATCATCACTTCAACATAACATTAGAAGTCCTAGCCAGAGCAATAAGACAGTACAAAGACATACAAGGAATCCAAATAAGGAAAGAAGAAGTAAAACTATCTTTATTTGTAGATGATATGATAATATAAGTTCTAAGGAAAACCCTAAGAACTCCATAGAAAAACTAATCAAAACTATTAACCAGTTTAGCAAGGTTTCAGGCTATACACGGGACACTCAAAGGTGAGTAGCCTTTCTATACAAACAACTAATCAGAAGAAACAGAACTCAAAAAAAAAAAACATCCCCTTTACAGTAGAAACAAACAAACAAAAAATCAAATACTTGGGAATAAGCCTAAGAAAGAGGTGAAAGACCTATACAAAGAAAATGATAGAACTCTGATTTTAGCAATATATAAGAAGACACAGGAAATGAAAAGACATCCCCTTATTGTGGATCAGAAGAATCAATATCATTGAAATGGCCATCTGAGGCCAACAAACATGAAAAAATGTTCAACATCACTCGTAATAAGGGAGATGCAAATTAAAACCACAATGAGATACCCCCTCACCCCAGTGAGAATGGCACATCTTCAAACAACTAGCAACAACAAATATTTGCGAGGATGTGGAGAAAAAGGAACTCTCCTGCACTGCTGGTGGGAATGCAAACTAGCACATCCACTATGGAAAACTGTTTGGAGGTTCCTCAAACTGCTTAACATGTAGCTTTCCTATGACCCAGCAATCCCACTCCTAGGTATCTACCCAAATGACAAAAAAAAAAAACACTGATTCAAAAAGATACCTGCACCCCCATGTTTATTGCTGCTTTATTCACAATTGGAAAAACATGGATGCAGTCCAAATGTCCAAAAGTAGATGAATCATCCACTGCTCCCCTCAGCAGTGTACTTCATCTATCACTCTGTCTCTGGTTAATCCTCTCACAGCCCCTGCACCTCTGGCCTGTACCGAAGTTCTGTATGCATAAATAAATAATCTTTAAAAAAAAAGAAGAAGAAGAAAAGAAAAGGGTAGAAAACATTCCTACAAGCAAATGGACCAAAAATGAAGGCAGGAACAGCTATACTTATACCAAATAAAATAGACTTCAAACTAAAAATGTTAAAGGAGACACTGAAGGCCACTACATTGTGATTGAGGGGACAATACAACAAGAAGACATAGCATTCATCAACATATACATACCAAATGAAGGAGCCCCAAAATATATCAGGAACTACTGTCATATATAAAAACATATATATCAGAGAAAATATATACATATTGGGAGACTTCATATGCCACTCTCCACAATGGAAAGATCAACAGGACAAAAAATCAGCAAAGACACTAAATTCTAAACAAGAACCTATACAACATGAGTCTAATAGACATCTAAAGATGTCTAAAGACCCCCCAAAATCTGATGACACATTTTTTCTCAAATCCATGGATCATGCTCTAGGATTGACCACGTACGGTGTCACAAAATAAATATCAATAGATTCCAAATATTTTCTCTGACCATGAAGGAATCAAGTTAGAAATAAACCATTTGAAGAAGGCAGAAACCCACTTTCTGTGTGGAGACTGAAACATATAGTACTGGAAGATCACTGGATCAATGAGGAGATCAAAGAAGAAATCAAAAAATACCTGGAGAAGAACGTCAACAATGACACAAGTCTCCAAAACTTATGGGAAACATTAAAAGCAGTTCTAAGAGGAAAATATATAGTATTACAGTCTCACATAAAGAAACAAGAAATAAAGAAACAACTTAACTTCCCACCTTAGAGAACTGGAAAAAGAACCACAAAACAATCCAAAAACCAGTAGAAGATAGCAAACAGTAAAAGTCAAATCAGAAATAAATGAAATGGAAGTTAGGAAAACAGTCCAAAATATCAATGAAACCAAAAGTTTGTTCTTCAAAAAAAAAAAAATAAATAAGATAGACAGACCTCTAACAAGGCTCAAAAAGAAGAAGAAAAAACATAAATAAACAGGATAATAAATGAAAGAGGAGTAATCACAACAGATCCAGAAAAAGTCAAAAGAATAATTAGAGACTACTATGAGCAGCTATATGAAAACAAGTTTGACAATTTAGCAGAAATGTGCAAATTCCTACAATTCTACAACCACACAAAGCTAGGTAAAGAAGAAATATAACAAGTAAAAGACCAATTACATGCAAAAAAATTGAAGAAGTAATCAAAACCTTCCCCAAAAATAAAAACCCAGGACCAGATGGATTTACAAATGAATTTTACCAAACTTTCAGAAAAGAATTATTGCCTGTTCTACACAAACTCATCAAAAAATCAGAAAAGAAGAAAACTACCAAATACTTTCTAAGAAGCCAATGTCACACGTATATCAAATCCTAACATAAAAAACACACAAAAAAAGAAGACTTCAGACCCAACTCCCTAGTGAAAACTGATGCAAAGATCTTCAACAAAATCTTAGCCATAAGAACCCAACAATGCATTAAAAGAATAATCCACCATGACCAAGTGGGCTTCATCCCAGGAGAAAGAGGACAGAGCATAAAGGACTAAGGAAAAAAATAACAATGAACAACTATATACCAGAGACATTTTAAGGGGATGGAGTGGGGAATGGGATCAAAAAATGGGGGAGGGGGAGGTGCTTTGGACTATGGTAATGGCACACAGGTGATTTGGTGATGGGAAGCCCACTGAATTACAGTGGGTATGTGAAAAATAAACTATTATTTAAAAAAAAAGAAAAACAAAGATAATGTAATTGAAAGTGTTGTAGTGATGACTAGTTTGAACACAGTATTAGTGCTTACAATGCAGAACACAATAATTATAATTAATAAATTTGATTATTGAAATATGAAAGCTGTAAGGAAGGATATTGAGAACACCACCTGGTTCTTGCCTCCTGTGATACAATGTAATTGAAAAGCATTGTATTGGTAAACATTTAAAATGAACTACCAATTGTAAAGGAATAAGGAATTGTTAAGTTCAAAAATAAAATTATTTTCTTGTTCCTAAGTTCCCCAGATGATAAAGAAATCTCAAACTAAGAAAAGTCTCAAGTGAAAAACAAATACAATATTAAACTGGAACATAGGATTTTCCTTATAGAGACTCTTTAAATCCTAGTATGTCATACATAAAAATCTCTGTAATAGTATTGCTATGAATTTCACAAGTATTTTTTTATAAAATTTTACATGATATCCCAAGATAGATAAGCATTTATTCTAAATAAAATTTTCTTTTTGACTTTTATATAATACAAAATATATTGTGTCAATAAAATTAATAGAAAATTCACAAAGAAGTATGCGCACTTACATAATAAAAATGCTTTCACTTGACTGAAAAACAGCAGATATAATAATAAATGGAGACTTATCTGTACTCCAATATTTTTATATGATATATTTTTTTAAAGATTTATTTATTTGTACATACAGAACTGGGGTAAAGGCCAGAGGCTCAGGGGCAGTGAGAGGCTTCACCAGAGACAGAGTGGGGAGCAGAACAGGCAGATCGACGAAGTACACTGCAGAGGGAGCAGTGAGCAGGTCAGGAGAGGTCTGCCGCGCCGTGTGGTCACCTCCGGGGCAGGTGGGAATCGAACTCATGCGGAAGTGGCTTTAGCTTCTCAGTACTGTGCTTTAACTCACTGCGCCACCAGGGAGGGCCTGTACTCCAATATTTTATTAGCAAAAGAAAACATAATGGAGATGAAAACTACTTAACTGCAAATAAAGTGTTAATACAGAAAAGGAAGAATGGTCCAGAAGGTGACTAAAACTGAGAGAGTTGTTTAATTGGATCAAGCCAAAAGATATAGGATTATTCCCAGAGAGTAATGGACCTTAATAAAGAAAATGATAACATGAATTTGCTTGCATTACATTTGCTCAAAACGTGTTTTTATTTTATGTGTTCTGATCCTTTGACATGGGAGGTTTGCTGACCCTGTATCCCCTCTCGGAGTTAGCTAACTCCTAGGTTGTAAACAACCCACCGATCAATGATCTTCTCATGCGCAGTCAACCAAGTCATAACACCAAGCCATTTCCTATCAGGCACTCATGTTCCAGGCTATTTTCCATCTGTCCAAACTATCCCTATAGTTATTAGATGATACTATATACAAGAAATTATTAAAATTACCCAAATTAGCCAATTTTCAAACTGTTTACCTTGCCTTTTCAATATCTACTCAGAAAATAACATAAAGGATTTTGTCCTCATGCTTCCTTCCTCCATCTCCTGATAAACCAGGTTGCTGTGCATGGTGCAGCATACTCTTTCATCTTTGTATACAAAACTACCTTTTTGGGGCTGCCTTGATGGTTAAGTCAAAGCACTATGAAGCTATCAGGGCAGACACGGAAGCACGAGTTTGCTCCCCTGCCAGGGAGTTGAACCACTGGCTTAACAGACCGCTCCTGTCCCGCACACTGCTCACCTCAGCAGTGTGTTTCTGTTAATCTGTCTGTTCTGCCCCCAACTCTGTCCATGGTAAATCCTTTTATGACCCCCCTCCCACCCTGCACCTCTGGCTTACACCCCTGCTATTGCATGCATCAATATATGAACCTTTTAGAAAAAAAAAAAAAACTTTTAAATGACAGTTGATCTCACCATGGCTGAATAATAATAAAAACTATAATTTAAAGTATATGAGCCAATATGGTGTTTTCATGTCTCTTGTATTTCCCATTTTTTAATGGACAAACATATTGTACTCCATAAACAATGTTCCTAGCATTATTTGGTGTGTGTGTGTGCGCGCGTGCGCAGAAGGGACCTCTCTCTGTCCCTCTTTCTCTTCCCTCTTCTCCCACTTTCCCCATTTCCTCCTCCACCTCTTCATTTTCCAGTCCTTTCTTCCTTCCCTGCCTCTCCTTTCATCTCTTCCCTAACTCCTCTTTCATTTTTCCCTTCCCAGTGTAGCTAAAGATTTGCCAATTTGATTGAACTGCTTAAATACTAACATTTTTTTATTTTTACAGCTTACCTACTTTTCTACTTTTTAACTAATGTAGCACTACGATATAACAATATATGTTTTAGTTTTCCATCATTAAAAATTATTATAAGAATATGTAGCATTTAGTTCACTACTAAAAATCCAATTCTGATTCTGCCTTTTTTGAATGGTGCTAGAAATCTAATGCTAAATCAAAACCAATTTAAAAAATTACCTCAATTTCAATAAAATGAAATTAGTGGAGGGAATAAAAAAATGTAATGGAATTATAACTGTTATTAAAAACAAGTAAAAGTCACCTAAAGAAAAAAGATGTAAAAAATAAGTAAATGATAGTGAACTTTGAATATTCACCTTTAGCTATAGTAGGCATAACAACTCACATTTTACCTGCATTATTTTGCCTTTGTGTGAATAATATTTTTTTAAAGATTTATTTATTTATCCATACATAACTGGGGTACAGACTAGAGATGTGGAGTGTGAGAGAATTCACCAGAGACAGAGCGGGGAGCAGAACAGGCAGATCGACGAAGTACACTGCTGAGGGGAGCAGTGGGCGGGTCAGGAGAGGTCTGCCACGCCATGTGGTCACCTCCGGGGCAGGCAGGAATCGAACTCATGAGGAAGTGGCTTTAGTTTCTCAGTGCTGTGCTTTAACCCGCTGCGCCACCAGGGAGGGGTGTGAATAATATTTTAATGGTGATGATTTTATTTACTATTTTTATTTTTATTTATTTATTTTACATTGTTCTTCATTTTTGTATAATGTTTGATTTTCCCCCTCAGGTTTTATCCCCATAAAATTCCCATCACCAAATCACTAGTGAACCATCACCATACTCTCTTGTGTGCTCTTTTGTCCTGTTTAGATACCTCTCCTTGCCCTTGTCCTATTTCATCTTTTTTTCTGTTCCTTGTTAGCTTCCTCTGCTCACAAATTGTGCAAGCAATTTAAAGGTGGTGGCCAACCATAATCATGTCTATAATTGTTATTATCACAAAAAAGTCATGTGAGTTCTCTTTGTAACTAACACTTCATTCTCCCCAACCCCTTCAAAATCACTGATGATGTATCTCATAGGTATATTGTCTTTCATATAACTGTCATATAAATGGAGCTGCAAAATATGTGCTCATTTGGATCTTACTTATTTCAATTAGCAAAAATATATTTTAAAATGTAACCTACTTATATGAATCAGTAACTCATTTCTTCTATAATTGAATAATATTCCATTATATGAATGTAGCACAGTCTATTCATCCATTTATATTTTGATCTTATTTATGTATTTATATGTTGATTATTTCACTTTGATTATAGATAAATATACTACAAACACTTGTGTGCAGGTGAAAATGTAATGATTTAGGCCCTCCCTGGTGGTGCAGAGGGTTAAAGCATAGCACTAAGAAGCTAAAGTCAATTCAGCATGAGTTCGATTCCCACCCTGGAGGTGATCCACATGGCACAGCAGACCTCTTCTGGCCTTCCCGCTGCTCCCCTCAGGAATATACTTCATTAGTCAGCCTGTTCTGCTCCCCACTCTGTCTCTGGTGAATCCTATCACTGCCCCTGTACCTCTGGCCTGTACCCATGTTCTGTATGCATAAATAAATAAATAACTATTTAAAAAAAGTGTAATGATTTGGAATGGTTTTCCAGCAACAACTTTAATAGTCTTCTTGTTTTGTTAATTGATATGTGAAATCTGATGATGGTTAATCGTTTGAAGTCTACTTAGTAAAATAAAGAATGGATTCTCTTTAGAGCAAAAGAAAAATGATGTGACTCCATTATATCCTTTAGGCCTAATTTGCAAAAAAAATATGACTATTATGCCTATCTAAATTGTTATTTTTGAGTAACATCAACTTTTTTTATAAATCATCATAAGTGTAAGTTTACTCATCTAAACTAGATTTTAAAATAAATCCACAAAGTTAAGCCCGACTCAATGCATGTAATATAGGATGAAACCACATGACATCACATATTATTATAATAATACACAAGCAACACTAGGATTGTTGTACACACATTCAGGGAAATGGTGAGTGATAGAAAGTAAGAAAAGGACTAGGGCAAGCAACAATCAGTTTTGCTTTATAATTCTAATTTTTTTTTGAAAATTGATACTCATCATCTATTAATTAATCTTATTTATATATTTAGTAAGTGAAACACTATGCAATTAGATTATTAAATTAATAAGAATTTTAAGAATGAATTCTTGTGATGATAAAAGTATTGGATGTGTAATACTAAGAAAATTGAAAGGTGACCTATAACATCGAGGTATAAGTTTGTATTATCAGAAAATTCAGCACTGTATTTTAAGATGGATCCTCACACTCACTAAAAACATTAAAAATATGAAAGTGAGATATTTCACTAGATTCAATATATATATATATACATATATGCAAATGAAATGGAGACATTTAGTAGAAAAAATAATTCTTATCAGCTTCCTAGAAATTATTAATTTGCCACTTTATTTTATTCACATGCGGCTATTTATATTCCTTGTAAATTTAGAAGGAAAATATACCTAGTAACAATAATACAAAGAAAATATAAAAATAACATATGCACACACTTAGAAATTTAGAGGAATGAAGAAACAGATCATTTTCTCAAGTGCAACATCTTCCTAGACACTTCCTCAGAGCTCCCACCACTTCTTTGTTCCTCAAGCTATAGATGAGTGGGTTGAGCATAGGGGTCACTATGGTGCCAAGCACAGCTCCTACCTGGTCTTTCTCAGGTGTTAGAGAAGAATTGGGTGTCATGTAGATGAACATGGCCTGACCAAAGTAGAGACTCACCACTGTCAAGTGGGATGAGCAGGTGGCCAAGGCTTTGTTCCTGCCCTTGCGAGAGTTCATCCTGAGGACAGTGAGGAAGATGAGGGTGTAGGAGGACAGAATCAGAATAAATGGAACGAGGAGAAACACAATAGTTGACACAAATTTCACCATCTCATAGGCAGATATGTCCACACAAGACATTCTCAGGATGGCAGGCATCTCACAAAAGTAATGATTTATCTTTCTGGAACCACAGATGGGGAAATGCATCGGGTAAATGGTGTGGACAAGAGCTGCAAGGGCTCCCCCAACCCAGGCTGCAGCTGCCATCTGCAGGCAGATCCTGGGGCTCATGAGGATTGTGTATCTCAGGGGGTTACAGACAGCCACATAGCGGTCATAGGCCATGAGGGTCAACAGGATACACTCAGCAAGACTAAGAGCCAGAAAGAAAAAGAGCTGTGTGACACAGCCAAAATAAGAAATGTTTTTCCTTCCTGTGAAGTAGTTGGTGACTGTCTTAGGGACTGTGCTGGAGATGTAAGCCAGGTCTATGAGGGAGAGCTGACTGAGCAAGAAGTACATGGGTGTGTGGAGGCGGGCATCCAGCCAGATGAGGAGGATTAGTATGGAATTTCCAGCAAAGGCAATGGCATAAAAAAGAAGGATTATAAGAATGAGCAGAGAAGGATGTCCAAACCAGGGAAAGAGTCCCAAGAGGATGAAGTCAGTTGAAGTTTCATTATGTTGTTCCATATTTTCATTCAAGTTCTGTTACCGAACAGAGAAACAGAAAAACAACAAAATATTACAGAGGGTATAATCATTAAAAAAAAAAAAAACAAAAACTGGGCCCTCCCTGGTGGCGCAGCGGGTTGAAGCACAGCATTGAGAATCTAAAGCCGCTTCCGCATGAGTTCGATTCCCGCCTGCCCCGGAGGTGACCACATGGTGTGGCAGACCTCTCCTGACCCGCCCGCTGCTCCCCTCAGCAGTGTACTTCGTCTATCTGCCTGTTCTGTTCCCCACTCTGTCTCTGGTGAAGCCTCTCACCGCCTCTGGCCTGTACCCCAGTTCTGTATGCATAAATGAATAAATCTTTAAAAAAAAAAAAAAACTAATTTAGACTTGGTCAGTTGGCTCTTCTTTGCATCCCTAGAGACAGCATCCCAAAACATTACATTCTAATAAAGGAAAAATAGGGGGGAAAGTTCACCCTATCAAAACACTTCTTTGAAATCAATAGTTATAAAATATAGTTGCTTGTGCTCTTCCCCACCCCCCATTTTTTTATGCTTTTCCCTCTCCTGTCCCTGTTGAATATTTCTGACCTATATAGTGATATTGTGTTTCAACAAAACTGAAATCAAAAGAATATTCATTCATTCATTATCTAGCTATGTATAAATAGTAAATTAATCAATCCTTGTAAAATATTTTTATAAAAATGCAATTATTTTGCTACAAAATTGTTGATAGTATATTTAATCTACAAAACTAGGGAAAGTAAGTTGAATTTTCTTCAGTGCCTCATCTAACAATGGCAGTATGTTTTTTTCCTGTAAATAATTTCAAATTTCTGCCTCCCTGGTGGCACAGTGGGTTAAAGCACAGCACTGAGAAGCTAAAGCCACTTCCGCATGAGTTCGATTCCAGCTTGCCCCGGAGGTGACCACATGGCGTGGCACACCTCTCCTGACCTGCCTGCTGCTCCCCTTAGCAGTGTACTTCATCAATCTGCCTGTTTTGCTCCCC
Source organism: Condylura cristata (assembly GCF_000260355.1). Classification (NCBI taxonomy): domain Eukaryota; kingdom Metazoa; phylum Chordata; class Mammalia; order Eulipotyphla; family Talpidae; genus Condylura; species Condylura cristata. Next base: position 489,336 of record NW_004567172.1, on the reverse strand, counting down.
ACTCTGTCCCTGGTGATGCCTCTCGCCACCCCTGAGCCTCTGGCCTGTACCCCAGTTCTGTATGCACAAATAAATAAATCTTAAAAAAAAAATTTCAAATTTCTGATCAATAACTCAAATACAATAAATTTATCTGTTGTATATAGACTGATTCTGAGTGATTATTAATCAAAATATATATATTTTTGTATAAATGCAAAAGGTAAAATAAAGAGTGTGCAAACTTACTCCCAGTCATAACTCTCCTTGTTTCTCTAAATGTCTCTAAACTCTTCTGAAAATAATTTCCTAAGAAGAGGAGCACTATTTTTGCTATGAAGGATTCAGGTAGTGTTTCTCCTAAGCCAAGGTTAAGTAATTCAAGGAGATGTGCTGCTGGAAGACATAACCGTTTCCTACTTATGACAGTGTAATGTAGAAAATATTGACAATAATGATAATTATAATAGCATAAATTAGCACTGTTTACTAACTGTGATTTCAGAGGACTCATTGTCAGAGAGTGATGCATTCAATCATTAATTGTTCATATGAACCCTATGTGCAATCTTGAAAAATACTAAGGTCAAATAGTACACCATTACTGTGTTTCCTGTCAAACAATGGTTGAAAAATTTAAGACCAAGACAATTTTTTCTGTAAATCCTCTCCATCTGGACAGTACACTATCTCTCTAATCATGCACATATTTACTAAATCAGTGGAAGGTTTTTGATTCCACCCTCTTTCAATTGCTTAGGGAATATACTTCATATATAATGACTCACTGTGAGAAGGATTACTTTTCATGTGCCCCAAACTTACATCCTCGGGCTTTTCAAAGATTTTTTCCCCCCAGAGTCTTTGGTCTTGGAAAGGGTAAAAAGTGAGAGCCAAACTCCTGTATGGAAAACATTCTTTTTTCATTATTAATAAGTGAAGTAATATTCTTCCTCCCCTGTTCCACCCGACTTACATATGTCTGGTGAATTTCTAGTAGCTGCTGCCATATCTTCACATACTATGACTCTTTTGTGTTGTATTAGTCAATTTGTGTCCAGAAAAACCTGACTCATTATATATATATTGTTCTCCAAAATTAGATTAATTCTATTTCTGCATCAAACCTGGTTCAAGTCAGAGGTCAGCAAGTGAATATCCATTGAAGTCTTCTGGATCAAGCCAAATCCTTCCATATCTTTTGTAAACCGTAGGATTGTGTAACCCTTGAGGGATGTCTCAAGGGAGAGGGTCCCCAGACTTCAATTAATCTCAGCCCTAATATAAGTGCAGAACCTGTAGAGAGCACTTTATGAAAATAATCACTGTCCAGTATTTGCTAATGTTTGTTTACAAATAATATAATTGGATTTAGATTGTCTCTTTAGAAATGGAAACATAAAATGCATTCCATATTAATAATGCAATAGTAAAGTATCTAGATAATTAAATCACTGGGTGAGAAATCAATAAATGCCATAAACTGCACTTCTAAATTATTCCATTAACAGTCCAAAGTTATACATTATAAATTATTAATATTGACAAGTTTAAATTTATCTCATTAACAGCATCTGAGGAAAATAAAATGAATTGCATAGTATTTACTATCACTGGTAAATTAATAAAAGAACTAACAAACAAACATCTACAAAGGAAAATTTAAAAGTGACATCAACATCATTGTTGGACAAAACACTGCTAATATTTCTTCCATTTAGACTACAACCAACAGATGAGTTTAAATTCAAACAGCTACTTTGATGATCACTCTTAGACACCAAAGGGACCAACATATGTACAAATCTGAAGATGGATGGATATGCATCTGAGAGTGAAGTAAGGAGGAAAGTAGGGTGACAGACCTATCTGTAGAGCAGGCATGAAGAGAGAGAAGACAACACTGATGTCCCTGCCTTTGGCCCAGGGAGCTACCTAACAAAGGAGGTAAGATTAACCATATGGGCTGGGACCTGTGAGATTGACTGATTGTAGCAGCAGTGCACAGGGTTAAAATTTATCCTTATTCCCATCCTGTCTAATAGTTCTGTACTACAACAAAATTACTGACCATTCAAACATACCTAAAAAAATGAACAAGGTAACAACTACAGATAAAAACTGGTCAGAATTGACAAGGATAATAGAAAACATAGTAACTGATAACCTGGAATGGATCCCCCATAATAGCCATGTCAGGACTCTGGATCATTTCCTTTTTCTTCTGAAAAATCCAAGGCACTGATACAGAAAAGGAAATAAAACATAAATGTGTATTTGCTAGAAGAAATTTGCTTAGTTGCAGAGACAAATATAGACTTAAAGTGAAGCAATGAAAGTGGACTTATAGACAAATAAAATAGATTTCAGACTCAAAAAAGACAATATAAGAACACCAAAATCTATAAAGCAAGTACTAGAAGAACTAATTGAAGATGTTGACACAAACATAATTATACCACAAAAACTTAGAACAATGGATTGATCATCCAGTCAGAAATTCAATAAAAAAATCCTTAAATGACATTAGATATAAATCAACAGATATTTTCAGGGCATTCTTCCACACAACTACAGAATATATATTTATTTTGAGATCAACAATATTCTCAAGATCATATCAGGTATTGAAGCACAAAACAAGACTTACTGAGTTTATGAACATTAAAATAAAATCAATTATGTTTGGCCCTCCCTGGTGGCGCAGCGGGCTAAAGCACTGCACTGAGAAGTTTAAGCCACTTCTGCATGAGTTCCAGCCCCACCTGCCCCAGAGGAGATCCACATGGCGCAGCAGACCTCTCCTGACCCGCCCGCTGCTCCCCTCAGCAGTGTACTTCGTCGATCTGCCCGTTCTGCTCCCCACTCTGTCCCTGGTGAATCCTCTCACCCTCCGCAACTCTGGCCTGTACCCCAGTTCTGTATGAATAAATAAATAAATCTTAAAAAAAATCAATTATCTTTTCAGATAACAATTGTAAGAATATGAAACAGAAAATAAAACAACAGAAAACCTCAGATATGTTAGATAATAGTTTATCCCTTGAAAGCCTACCTCAGAAACAAAATAATAGCAAATAAAAAATAAACCTACAATTAAAGGATCTAGCAAAAAAGAAAACCAAAGCTACATTAGAGCAAAAATAAACAAAATAGATATAAAATATCGTCATATAATATAAACTGTCAATGAAACTGAGAGCTGGTTCCTAGAAAAGATAGGCAAAGTAATAAAAACTTTAGCCATATACACAAGAAGACAGAGGAAACTCAAGATAAAAGAAAAGGAAAGAGAAGTTTCTACAAATCCTACTACAGAGATACAAGTGATCATGAAAAATGCATGAACATTAATATAGCACCAAAGTGAACAATTGAAAGAAATGGAGCCAACACTGAATTAGAAAGTGACTATATCTGACTTATCAGTGAAGAAATAGAACAAAAAATCAAAATTTCCCAAACCAATAAAATCTAGTGTCACAATTGAAATGCACCAAACATTCAAAGAATTATTGCTTATAATTTTCAATTTTTTTCCAAAACATTGAAAAAGAGGGAAAATTTTCCAATACATTTATAAGAATCCAGTGTACTCTGATTACAAACCTTGACAAAGGCATCACAAAAGAGAAAAACTATAGAACATTACTGATAAACATAGATGAACATATCTTTAAAAAAATATTAGCACACTACATTAAATACTAGCAAGGCTACATTGAAAGATTCACACATCATCATCAAATGGAATTTATTTCAAAGTATAAAGGTGTTCTAACTCAATAACAAATGTTCTAAACACATCAACTATAGGAGAGATTGTGGATCTTTATCTCAACAGACAGGACAATCTTGAAAGATTCAATATCCATATTTCTTTCATTTTTAATAATTTTTATTTATACATATTTTACATTATGATTCTTTTTTACATTGTTTGCTTTCTTTTCTCAAGTGTAGTCCCCACAGAATTCCCACAACCAATTCATTTGTAAACCATCACCAGAGTCCCCTGTGCTCTTCCATTCCTCTTCCCTATCCCACACCTCTACAGTACATCTATGATTATAGTCATCCATTTGTTTTTGTTCTGTTGTGTGTTTTTTTGTTGTTGTTGTTGCTGTTGTTATTTTTCCCTCATGCCGTATTTGGTTTCCCTATATTTCTCCTATAAGTGAAACCATCCTGTATATACATATATATGTCCTTCAATTTATTTCACCAAGCATAATCTCCATGTTGTTGCAAATGACAGTAGTTTACCTTTTGATTGCTGAATTGTATTCCATAATTTATATATTTATATATTTTTTACATCGTTGTTCTCTTTATATATATATAA
>NW_004567172.1:414760-484277 GCF_000260355.1 Condylura cristata | reverse complement strand
TGTCTTTTGGGTAGATACCTAGGAGTGGGATTGCTGGGTCATAGGGAAGCTCCATGTTTAGCAGTTTGAGGAACCTCCAAACAGTTTTCCATAGTCTTCCACACAGTTTTTATCCCATTCCCCTTTCCACCCCTTAATATGTCTCTGGTTTATAGTGTTTTGTTATGCTTTCATTGTTATTATTTTTCATGATGCTTTATTTGGCTCCCTTATATCCTTTGTATAAGTGAAACCATCCAATATTTTTATATTTCCTTCCAACTGATTTCACTGAGCATAATCCACATTGCTGAAAATAGCATGAATTTATTTTTGATTGCTGAGTAGTATTCTATTGTGTATAAATACCACATTTTCTTGATCCATTCATCAATATTTAAGCTTTTTGGGTTGTTTCTGAATCTTACCTATTAAAAATAAATAGAACTGAAATATTGAATGTATACATACTGCATTCATAGGTGTGCAGATATTCTTTTAAACTAGTGTTTTTGTGTCCTTTGGGTAGATTTTAGGAGTGGAATTGTTGAGTCATATGGTAGCTCCATTTTTAGTATTCTGAAGACTTACAGTCAGCTTTCCATAATATACATCACATCTTCTTGATCAACTCATCTATTTGGGGGCATTTGGATCGTTTCCAAGACTTACCTGTTTCAAAGAGTGCTGTAAAAACATATTTTTTTTTCACCTTTTGTTAGATACCTAGGAGTGGAATTGATGGGTCATATAGTAGTTCCATTTATAGCAGGAGAGTTCCTTTTTCACCATATCCTCGCCAACATTTGTTGTTGCTAGTTTTTTTTTTTTAATATATGTCATTATTACTGATGTAAAATGATATCTTATTGGTTTTTTTATTTAGATTTCCCAGATTATGAGGAATGTTGAATATTCTTACATGTGACCGTTAGCCATTTGTATTTCCTCTTTGGAAAAATATCATTTAAGTTCACCTGTCCATTTATTGATGGATCGTTTACTTTGTTTTGGTAGTGTGAGTTCTCTTTGTGATCAATGGCTTATCAGTTCTATGGAGTGCAACAATTTTCTCCCAATAAATAGATTGTTTGTTTGCTTTGAAAATGTCTCTTTTACTGAACAGAACTTTTTAATTTGAGTAATCCCAACCTTATCTTTTACTTCACTCTCTTTGCTTTGGGAATGAGTCTTAGGGAGTTACTAAGATATATGACTTCCTGTGTTTTACCAACATTTTTCTTCTATATATTTTATTGTTTCAGATCTTATGTTAAGATCTTTTATCCATTTTGAGTTTATTTTGGTGCATGTTGTGAAGTAGTAGTTTTCTACTACATTCTTTTTTTATGGTGGTCCAGTTTTCCTAGAAATACTTATTAAACAAACTTCTTTTGTTTCATTGCATATTCTTTGTACTTTGTCAAAGATTAGTTGTGTGTATATGTGTGGTTTTATTTCTGGGCTTAATTTGGTTCTGTTTGTCTGTGTATCTGTTTCTATTCCAGGGCCACGCTATTTTAATTATTATGGATTTGTAGTATAGGTTAAAGTCTGGGAATGTAATACTGCCATTCTCTTTTGTTTTCATTAGGAGAGCTTAGACTGTCTGGTGCTTTTTGTGGCTCTATATGAACTTAATAATATTTGTTCTATTACTTTAAAGAATGTCACTTTTACTGGAATAGCATTGAAACTGTTAATTGCTTTTGTTCTGATGCCCATTTAAACAATGACAATTCTTCCAACCCATGAGCAAGGGCTATCATTCAGTTTTGTTGTGTCTTCTATTTCTTTTAACATTTTACAATTTTCTTTGTAGGGGTCTTTCATCCCTTTTGTTATGTTTACTCCCAAGTATTGATTTTTTTGCTTCAGTTTTAAAAGGGATGATTTTCTTGATTTCTTTTCCCTCAGACTGATGGTTTGTGTATAGGAATGCTACTGAATATTGTTTGTTGATTTTGTATCTTGCAACTTGACTAAAAAGTAGATTGTTTTCATTAGCTTTTCTGTGGAGTTTTTAGCATGCTCTATGTATATTATTATGTCATCTATAGACATTAATAGTTTCTTTCTACTTTCCTTATTTGAATTCCTTGTATATTTTTCAGTTGTCTTATTTATCCAACTAGGACTCCCAGAATTATATTGAAAAGCAGTGGCAAAAGTGGCCATACTTCTCTCCTTCCTGATCCTAAAGAAAAAGCTTTTAGCTTTTAACCATGGAAAATAATATTGGTCATGGGTTTGTTGTTTATGGGTTTTATTATGTTAAGAGATATTCCTTCTATCCTGAGAATTTCAAGTACCTTTGTCACAAGTGAATTTTGAACTGTGTCAAATGCTTTCTCAGCATCTATTAACATAATACGGTTTCTGTTTTTCTTTTTGTTGATGTGTTGGATTTCATTAATTGATTTTCAATGTTGAACCATGCTGGTGTACCTGGAATAAATCCCATTTGATTATGGTATATTATCCTTTTGATGCATTATTAGATTGAGGAGGATCTTGAGAAATTTAGTATCAGTGTTTACTATGGAGATTAGATTGTATCTTTCTTTTTTTTTTTTTTTTGTCCATCTTTGGTTCTGGTATTACTGTAATGTTGGCTACATAGAAAATATTTGGTAGTACCCTTATTTCTAAATTTTTTTAAGTGATTTTGTAGAATGGCCACTAATTCATTTCTGAACATAATATATATAGAATTCATTTGTTAAGCCATCTGGTGGTGGGTTTTTGAATTTGGGGGGTGTTTTGTCTACTGTTTCAATACCACTGGTTATAATTGGTCTATTAGTGCTTTATTTCTCCTTTATCTAATTTCAGATAATTATATTATAAAATTTTGTCTATTTTTTTAAATTGTTGAGATTTTTGCATGTAAATTATATAAATGTTTATAGTAATCAATTTTTTTTATTTCAGTTGAGTCTACTGTAATTTTTCCTCTTTCATTTATGATTGTATTTATTCATGCTTTGTTCATTTTTTTTTTTTCTTTTTGAGCCAGGCTTCAAAAAGGGTTTTCTGGTTTGGTTTTTTTTTTTTGAAGAACTAACTTTAACTTTTGCTTTCATTGATCTCTTGGATTTTGCTTAATTTATGTTTTTTGATTTCTGCTTTGATTTTTATTATTTCCTTTCTTCTATTAGTTTTGTACCTATCTTTTTCTAATTCTTTGATATGGGAGAATAGATTTTTTTTTAATTATGCTTTGTTTCTTGATGTGAGCCTCTATTGCTATATACTTTTCAATTATTACTGTTTTTGTTGTGTCCCACATATTCTGGAATGTAGTGTCTGCATTTTCACTTAACTCAAAGTATTTTTTAATTCCTTTTTTATCTCTTCTTTAATCTACTGTTTTCTAGTAGTGTTGATTTCAATCTCCAAGAAGTGGGAGGTTTCCTTGCTTTCTTTTCTAAAAGATTTTGTGGTCATAGAAAATAGTTGGAATGATTTTGATGAATCTATTGGTGTTTGACTTGTGGTCTAATATGTGATCAATTCTAGAAAATGATATGTGTGCACTTGAGAAAAATGTGTACTTAATTTTGGGGGAGTGCATTGTCCTATAAATGTCTAATAAAATCAAAGGCCTAAGTCTTTATTTTAGGGCTCCAGATTCTTTTTTTTTTAACTGTTTATTGGTGAGTATAGGGTGTTCAAATCTTCTACTATATATGTATTTTCTCTAATGTCTCTTTTCAGAATTGATAACAATTGTCTTAAATATACTGGTGCTCCTTCATTTGCTGAGTATATCTTAATGAGTGTTGCACTTTCCTGATGTATTGTCTCCTTGATCATACATAATATAGTGTCCATCCATATCTTTTTGAATTTTTTTTCTTAATTTGATGTCTACTTTTTCTGATATACTCAAGGCTATTCCTGCATTCTGTTTTGGCCCATTTGCTTGTAGATTTATTTTCTAATTTTTAACTTTCAGTCTATGTTTATCTTTTGTACTTTAATGTGTTTCCTGAAGACAGGAGAAGGTTGGATTTTGTTTTTTGATCCAGGTGTCTTTCTATGGAAGTGTTTAGTCCATTTATATTTGAAGTTAATATTGATTCACTGGCACTGGCATTTGCAATTTTGTTTGTTTGTTTTTGTGGTTTTAATCTTTTCTTTGCCTTATTCTGTTCTTCTCATTCATTTTTCTGTTGGTTTTGACTTTAGTACATCCTGTAGTATTTTTTTTTTTTTGGAGTGGGGCTGAATTTCTGGAGTTTCTGTTTGTCTGAGAAGTTGCTTATTTTTTCTTCATTGAGGAAGGAGAGCTTTGCATGTTGAAGAATTATTAGTTGGAATTTGTTGTTTTGGAGTTTTTTGAACATGTCATTCCATTCCCTTCTTGGCCTTAATGTTTCTTCAGAGAAGTCTAATATCAGCCTAGTTGGTTTTCCTTTATAAGCTATCTACTTATTCTCCCTTGTCAGCTTCATTATTTTTCTCTTGTCTTCAATTCTTGGGGTCTTTCCTTTCATTGTCCTATTTTGGTGTCCACTCTTCTCTTATTTCTATTTTAATCTTCTTCATGCTTGAAAATTTCTCTTCAATTATCTCATTGAATAGCTTATCAATTCCTTGGTCTTTCTCCGCACCTTATGGGATTTTTATAACTCTTATATTTCTGTTCCTCATGGTGTAAAATAACTCTACTGTTTATTTTATTATTTATTTATTTATATCTCTCTTTCCTTTGTATTTGATTTTGGCTCTTTTTATTTCTCTATTTTCAAGAGTACTGATTCACCCTTCCATTTCATCAATTTAGTTTTCATTGTTTTTCCAAGAGTTCATTAGCTCCTCCATTAATCTTTTGATCTCATGTACTTCTTTCATTTCCTTCCTAAGGGGTTCAATTTCATTCTTCAGTTCGTTATTTTTGTCATATAATGCCTTTCTTTTTCATCTTTTTATGTTTTTTAATACTGTTGATTTAAATTCTGTATCTAGACACATCTAGCTAGGGCCAGGTGGATAATGGGCAGACAGGACCTACAGCTCCAAGGGAGTGAGCAACCCCAGGGACTTCAGGAAGCCATAGGGAATTGAGATAAGGTAAATCTCCTCACAGAGGTGAACCGAAAAGTGTTCACAGCCAGGTCCATCCTCTGGCTGGATTTTGGAGCAAAGAGCTGAACCACACACCACTGCTGCCTCAGTCCAAGTAGACGATGGGCACTGGCCATGTGTGCTCAAGACACCATTACTGTAGAGAAAAGCCACACACAAGGACCCCCAAGAAGACACTGAGGAGTAGAGAAAAGGTAAGTCTTCCTACAGAGGTGAGTAGAAAAACAAACAACCAGGCTCAGTCCTTGACTGGGTTTGGAGCTTGGAGGGACTTCCACCCAAAGATACTAATTTAGCCCAGGTGGAACATGGATACACAAGAACCACAGCTCCAAGAGAGGGAACACATCTAATAACTCTAGGAAACCCATGGGGAGTGGAGATAAGGGAGTGGAGAAAAGATAAAACTCCCCACAGAGGTGAGTTGAAAAGCCTTTGCAGTGTCAGGAAGATATCATCTTGGGCATGTGGCCCAGTGTTTGGGACAGGAGCTTTAATTCACAGTGGTGGCAAGACTCTATCTTGGGAGCATTGGTATTTAGGAAACTTAACACTGGATACCACTTCAGGGCAGGCACAGCACTGAAAATTAACTCCTGTGCTAAGGCATTCCCCTAAACCCATTCATGTCTTAGAAACACAATGGGAAAAGCACAATTCTGAAAGCTCACAAGAAGAAGTTGTTGGCATCACCTAGTGCCTAGAACAAACCAGCTGCTACTTAATTTACCTTTGTTCTGAGAAAAGGACTACTTCAAAGACAAAGATAAGGACCTCATAATCCCTTTCCCAATTGAGTAACTACAGAGTGAACAAATCTTAAGGGTCAGCGCCCATCAACCAAGTGCCCATCAACACTCTTGTGACAGTTTGGCACAAGTACTGGATCTGGCCTGACCACCAGTTCCTGAAAATCTGGAGAAGCACCCACCAGTGCTACAATTCAAACAACCAAACAAGTCCTCAGAGAGACACACCACAAAAAGAGAAACAAAAACCAATCATAACAATGACAAGGAAGATCTCTTACCATTGTCAGAAAGAATTTAAAATTGCCATGATCCGAAAACTAAAAGAAGTCAGAAAAGAAATGAATGATATGAGGAAAATAATTAAATAATGAAATTGAGTCACTAAAGAGGGAAATGCAAGAAAGGAGCTAAAGAACTCTGGATAAAGCAATAAAAATAGAATAGTTGAAATGGAAGAATGACTCAGTACTCTCGAAGGTACAGAAATAAAAAGAATAAAAAAAAAGTAAGAGAAGTACAAAGAAAAAAAAATGGTGACAGATTACATCACCAACATGGCAGCAAAGAGTCACTGGGATTAGAGTCTCTCTTGGATATAGTAAATAAGGGAGAAATTTCAGCAAACTCCAGCCAAGATTCAGATGTTTTGAACAGGACTAGTTACCCAAGGGAAGCAGGAGGAAGGTAAGAGCAAAGGAGCAAGAAAGGAATGGGAGATATCAACTAGGACCCCATCCTCTCTCCTGCACCTACAAACCCAGAACACCTCAACAAAGGAAAGAAAAGGAGAAGAAATAACCTGAAAGCAAATGGGGAAAGCTGAAACATCTGAAAAGCACAAAGGGTGAAACAAAGGTAAGCAAGTTGACTTGCAGAGAGGGGAGCTGAACTGTGACAGTTCGATGGGGGTGAGACATGTGGGAAAGATAGGACTCAGCCTTTTTGCCACCACTGGTGGCAAGACAGGGGGCTAGGTACAACTTGTGGGAATATCCAGTCCCCTGACACAGCCGATGGTAGGGCAGCAGTGCTCCCAACTTTAGTAATTAATTCTCTTATAGTGGAACTAGTCAGGGAGGGGTAGCCAGCATACAACAACTGACCATTAAAATTGAGCTTGTGGTCCCTAGGACTATGGGGCACAGGTGGTGCATGACAGACTGCACATAACTCCCAGACATTAGCAGGAAGAGGGGCAGGGCATGACCACAGCTGCTGAAATAGGCAGGTCTCTGCTGTGAATGGCCCAACCCTGGGCTTGGACTCCACAGGATTGTGGGCTTCAGGTGGGGTGCAACAGCCAACACACAGCTCTGGGCCATTAGCAGGAAGAGCAAGCAGGGTATGGCTGCAGTCTACTGTAATAGGCAGGCCTAACCTGTAACAGGCAGCACCCAGCACCCAATCATAACTAGAAGTTGGGAAGTAGCAGAGCCTTCATTACTAGAGCATAGTACTTCATCAAGGCCAAGGGTCAGGCTATGCTAATAGGCACACAAAGCCCCCACTAATGAAATCAGGAAGGATCACAGCCACCAACAAGAATGTACATCTCTCCAATCACAATCACAAGATAGGAATCTCACTATCCCCTCTTAGCACAGTGGAAACACAGGGGGAGTTAGTCACCAGATATGGCACTCAAACTTACCACCATACTCACAACATCATCAACCTTGTGGAGGTTTGGCCTTTGACCCTGTCTGACTACCAGTCCTCAGCCACCCCAGATAGAGCACCCAGAAGAAATACTGGCCAACACTAGCAACATGGTGTCTCAACACATAGAAATCATTAGGAAACAAATGACATGGAGAAGGAAAAATACAAATACCTAAACAAATCCACAGGAGAAAAAATATAACACAAAAAGATCAGTCACCAGAAACCAACAATGACATAGAATAATGTTCAGCCTGTCAGAGAATTAGAATCACCATGATTAACAAACATAAAGAAGATGAAAAAGAAAAAAATATATGTGGGACAAATAATCAATGAATTGAAGAATGAAAATGAAGCCTTAAGAAAGGAAATAAAAGGAATTTAGTTGACTAAAAGACTACTGGATGAAATAAAGGATTCTGGGAAAAGCAATGAAAATAGAATAGATGAAATGGAAGAATGAATCAGTACCCTCAAAGACACAGAAGTAAAGAGAATCAAAACAGAAAAGGAAAAAGAAGTAAAAAGAAAAGCAAGGAAGAAACACTCTTGAGAGCTATGTGACACCATGAATATAGGAAATATATGTCTCCCAGAAGGTGAGGAGAAAGGACAAGGAATCAAAAAAAAAATATTCACAAAGATAATTAAAGAGAACTTCCCAAGTGTGAAGGAGAGGAAAATAGACATAGAAAAAGTGAGAAGAACACCAACTTACATGATGAAAGGAGAAATGCTGCAAGACATATAATGCTTAGGAATCAACCTAACAAAAGAAGGAAAATAACTATACAAAGAAAACTACAAAACACTGTTAAAAGAAATATAGGAAGACACAAAGAAATGGAAATACATATCCTGCTCATGAATCAAAAGAACTAGCATCATTAAAATGACCATTTTACTAAAAGCAATTTACAGATTTAAAGCTATTTCAATAAAAAATATCAATGACAGTCTTCAATGAAATAGAACAAATATTGATGAGATTTATATTGGACCACAAAAAAACATCAAATAGCCCAAACACTAATGACTAAAATGAAATAAATCTTTTATTTATTCACACACCAAGACTTCAAACTATACTACAAAGCCATGATAATCAAAACTACATGGTATTTGCATGAGGATAGAATTAAAGACCAATGCATTTAAATAGAAAACCCAGATATAAATCCACAGTTTATGGAAAGCTAATTTTTGACAAAGGAGCAAAGAATATTCAATGGAACAAAGAAAGTTTGTTAGCAAACAGTGCTGGGGAAAATGAGCTAAATGTGAAGAAGAAGAAAAAAATGAAGCTAGATTATTACCATACACCATGCACAAAAACCAACTCAAAATGGTTAAAGAACTAGACATAAGATCTGAAACCATAAAATATCTAGAAGAAAAGATAAGTGAAACATTACATGACATATACCTCAATAATATCTTTAAAGATATATCACCAAAGCAAGGATAGTGACAGAAGGATAAACAGCTGGGATAGTGAAAGAAGGATAAACAGCAAAATAGTAAAATGTGTACATTACACAAAACAAAGAGACAGCCCACTGACTGGGAGAAATATATATATGTTTAAAGATTTATTTATTTATGCATACAGAACTGGGGTACAGGCCAGAGGTGCAGGGGTGGTGAGAGGCTTCATCAGAGACAGAGTGGAGAGCAGAACAGGCTAAACAACGAAGCACAGTGCTGAGGGAAGCAGAAGACCAGGGGAGGTCTGCCATGCCAGGTGGTCACCTCAGGGGCATGGATCAAACGCATGCTGAAGTCACTTTAGCTTCTTAGTGCTGTGCTTTAACACGCTGCACCACCAGGGAGGGCCTGGGGAAAATTTTGGCACACAATATTGATGACAAAGAACTGATCATAGAGATATACAAAGAACTGATGAAACTCAACAAAAATAAAGTGATCAATCCCATCAAAAATAAACAGAAGAGCTAAAAAGACACTTTTCCAAAGAGGAAATGCAGACAGCAAACATGCATATGAAAAATATTCAGCATCACTTGTAATAAGGCAAATGCAAATCAAAACCATAATGCGATATCACTTCACACCAGTGAGATCGACAAATATAAAGCCTAGCAAAATCAAATGTTGACAAGGATGTAGAAGAAAAGGAACTCTCCTGCTCTGCTGGTAGGAATGAAAACTGATCCAACCACTATGGAAAGTTGTTTGGAGGTCTCTCAAACCACTAAAAACAGAGCTTCCATTTGGCCCAGGAATCCCACTCCTAGGTCTCTACACAAAGTATGAAAAAACATTCATTCAAAAGGACATCTTCACCCCTACATTTATTACTGCTTTATTTACAATAGGGAAGGTGTGTTATCAACCCAAATGTCAAAAATAGATGACTGGGTCAAGAAGATGTGGCATACACACACACACATATACAATGGAATATAACTCAGAATTAAAAAAAAATAAACTCATGCATTTTGCAGCAACATGGATGAAGCTGGAAGGGATCATGCTTAGTGAAATAAGCCAGAAAGAAAAAAAAAATCAGATGGTTTCACTCATAAGAGAAGTGTAAGTGGTCATTAAAAAGAGAGAGAGAGGGCCCTCCCTGGTGGCGCAGTGGGTTAAAGCACAGCATTGAGAATCTAAAGCCGCTTCCGTATGAGTTCGATTCCCGCCTGCCCCGGAGGTGACCACATGGTGTGGCAGACCTCTCCTGACCCGCCCGCTGCTCCCCTCAGCAATATACTTCGTCTATCTGCCTGTTCTGTTCCCCACTCTGTCTCCGGTGAAGCCTCTCGCCGCCCCTGAGCCTCTGGCCTGTACCCCAGCTCTGTATGCACAAATAAATAAATCTTTAAAAAAAAAAGAGAGAGAGAGAGAAAGAGAAGAAAAGAAAAAGAAAAAGCAATTGTAATAAAGTAATAATGAAAAACAACAAACAACTACAAACCAGATACATTATACAGGGTTGGAGAGAGGGATAGGATCAAAACTGGGGTGGGATGAGAGCATGGGACTATGGCGATGGCACACAGATGAATTGGTGGTGGGGAGTCCATGGGGACTACAACTGAGATGGAAAAATACATTATACAGGGTTGGAGAGAGGGATAGGATCAAAACTGAAGTGGGATGAAAGCATGGGACTATGGTGATGGCACATGGATGAATTGATGGTTCATGAATTGGGAGTTCATGGGGACTACAACTGAGATGGAAAAATGCACAAAGTGAAGAATGATGCGAAAATTAATTAATTGATTAAAAATGAATAATGCAAGAATTATGTGACTCCATAAGGGAATGGATTACATGAATTATAGGAATACCAGAAGGAGAAGAAACATAGAGACACAGAAAGTACTTAAGGAGATAATTAAATAGAACTTTCCAAACATGAAGAAGGAGATGAAAATAGACAAAAAAGAAGCAAGAAGTGCACCTAACTTTCATGATGAAAGTAAAAAATAGAACAAGACACATAATAATAAAACTCTTAAGAATCTAAAACAAAGGGAAAAAATGAAGCTGGTAAGAGGGAAGAAATAGATAACAAAAAAAGAAAAAACAATCAGACTAACATCAGATTTTTCAAAAAACTCTATAAACAACAACAGAGTGGAGTGATATAGTCAACAAAATCCAAGACAATAAATGTCAGTCAAGAATGTTTTATCTGCAAAGATCTCTTTCATCTATGAAGAAAAAATAAGGAACTTCTCAAACAGAAACTCCAGAAATTCATTAAGACTAAGCCCCTACTCCAAAAAATACTACAAGAAGCCCTGAAGCTAAAACTAACAGATGAATGAATAAGAACAGATTAAGGAAAGGAATAAATCTACAAAAAGAAACAAAATGGCAAGCACAGTTGCCAATATATCAATATTAACCCTCAATGTAAATGGTCTTAATTCATCAATAAAAAGACAAAATCCAACCTTTTGCTCTCTACAAGAATCACATCAAACTACAAAATACAAACATAGACTGAATCTAAAAGTT
Source organism: Condylura cristata (assembly GCF_000260355.1). NCBI lineage: Eukaryota > Metazoa > Chordata > Mammalia > Eulipotyphla > Talpidae > Condylura > Condylura cristata. The sequence continues at coordinate 472,794 of NW_004567172.1, read as the reverse complement.
CAGAAAAAAATTCCTACAAGGTTGGACCTAAAAAAAAAAAAAAAAGGCAGGGATAGCTATAGTTATATCCAATAGAACAGACCTCAACCTACGAAAACTAAAGAGACAAAGATGATCACTACAGTATCATTAGCAGGAAAATACATCAGAAAGATATAACACTTATCAACATATACTCACCAAATGATGGAGCACCAAAATATATTAGAAAATTATTATCAACTATTTCTACACCTGACTTTCACCAATGGACAAATCAAATGAGACACACAAAATAAGAGATACTAGAGCCCTAAATAAATACCTTGACTTCATAGGCCTAACAGACAGCTATATGCACACAATAAAACTGAATAAACATCTTTCTCAAGCATACAGAGTTCATTCTCTAGAATTGATCACATAGTGGGTCACAAGACAAACGTCAACAAATCCATTAAGATCAAAATCATTCCAACTATCTTCTGTTATCATAAATAAATCATGAAAAGAAAGCAAGGAACACATCCAACCCAAGGAGACTGAACTCCATTCCTCTGGAAGACCAGTGGACTAATGAGGAAATTAAAGAAGAAATTAGAAAATTTGAGCTAAATGACAATGAAGACACTAAATTCAAGAATGTATGGTATATAGCAAAAACAGTAATAAGATGAAAATATATAGGAGTACAGACCCACATCAAAAAACAAGAAATAAATTAAAGAAACAACTTAATCTCACACCTCACAGAACTAGGAAAAAAAAAATCTTAAAGCCAGAGGAAGAAAGACAATAATAAAAATCAAATAAATAAATAAATTAGAAAATTTTAAAAAATCCAAAAGATAAATGAAACCAAAACTTGGTTCTCTGAAAAAATAAATTAAAATATACAAACCTCTAGCTAGGCTCACAAAGAAAAAAAAATGAGAGAAAACACAGTTAAATAGAATCATAAACGAAAGAGGAGAAATCACAACCAAATCCAATGACATTAAAAGAATAATCAGAGACTACTAGGAACACCTATATGCAATTAAATTCAACAACCTAGAAAATACATAAAACAATATAAACAACCAAAGATTGATAAAGGAGAATTAGAACATCTAAACAGACCAATTATGTGCAATGACATTGTGGTAGTTATCAAATCACTCCCCAAAAACAAAAGCCCAGGACCAGACAACTTCACTAATGAATTCTACCAAATATTCATAAATGAATTAGTACATATCTTACAAAAGTTCTTTCAAAAAATTGAAAAAGGAGCCCTGCCAAATACATTCTATGAAGCCAACATTACATTAATATCAAAAGCAAAGACATCACAAAAATGAAAACTACAGGCTAATCTCCCTGATGAATGCTGATGTAAACATCTACAACAGAAGCCTTATTAACAGAATCCAACAATGCATCAAAGAGGTAATACATCATGATCAAGTGTAATTCATCCCAGGGGCACAAGGATGGTTCAACATACAAAAATCAGTAAATGTCATCCTACACATCAACAAAATACAAAAAAATAAAACCATATGGGTCCCTCCCTGGTGGTGCAGCAGGTTAAATCACAGCAGTAAGAAGCTAAAGCCACTTCAGCATTAGTTCGATCCCAAGCCTGGAGGTTATCTATTTGTCATGGCAGACCTCTCCTGACCTGCCCACTATTGCCTCAGCAGTGCATTTTGTCATTTGGCCTGTTCTGCTCCCCACTCTGTCTCTGTTAAATCCTCTCATTGCCCCTGTTCCTATGGCTTGTACCCAGTTCTGTATGCATAAATAAATAAATAAATCTTAAAAAAGAAAAAACTATGATCACTTTAATAGATGCTGATAAATAGTTAGATAAAGTCCAACATCCATATATGCTGAAGGCTCTTGAAATTCTAGAGATACAAGGGATACACTTTAGATGATAAAAGCCATATATGACAAACCCCTCAGACAATATTATTCTCAATGGTGAAAAACTGAAGGCCTTTCCATTAAGATCAGGAGCAAGACAAATTTGCCCACTCTTACCACTCCTTTTCCATATAATACTGGAAGTCCTTACCAAAGCAATAAAACAAGAGAGAGTCATACAAGGAGTTCAAATAGAGAAAGAAAAAGTAAAAATATTACTATTTGCAGATGATATGATAATATATAGAGAGAATTCTAAGAACTTCACAGAATTACTACTCAAAATAATCAACCAGTTCAGCAAAGCAGTAGGATATAAAATCAATACACAAAAATCAGTAACTTTCCTATACAGAAACAATCAGAAAAAGGAGAAATTAAGAAAACCATCCCTTTAACATTGAAACAAAAAATTAAATACTTGGGAATTAACTTAAAAAAATAAAGATGTGAAGGACCTATACAAACAAAATTATAAAACATTATTAAAAGAAATAGAAGGAGATACAAAGAAATGAAGAAAAAAATCCACTGTTCATGAACTGAAAGAATTAACATTATTAAAGTGGCCATCTTACCAAAAGCAATTTACATATTCAACATTATTCAAATAAATGTATCAATGACACGCTTTAAGGAAATAGAACAAACACTGATAAAATTCTCATGGAACTATGAGAATAGACAAAGTTCTACTGATGAAAATAAAGGAGAATGGAGGTATCACACTTCCTAACTTCAATCTATGCTGCAAAGCCATAATAATTAAAACTGTATGGTACTGGAAGAAAAATATACACACAGACCAATGGAATTGAATAAAAAGTCCAGAAATAAAACCCACACATATATTGTACAATTAACCTCTGATAAAGGAACAAGAATATGAAATGTAACAAAGACAGTTTGTTTAAAAACTGGTGCTGAGAAATTTGGGCCAACATAAGCAAAATAATGAAACTAGACCACCACCTCACATCATGCACGAAAGTCAACTCAAAATGGGTAAAAGATTCAGACATAAGACCTGATACCACAAAATGTAGAGAAGAAATATAGGTAAAACACTACAAAACATACATCTCAATAACATGTTTAAAGACACTTTACCCAAAGAAAAGAAAATAAAGGAAAAGATAAACACATGGGGCTATATCAAACTGAAAATCTTCTGCATAGCAAAAGAGACACAGAGACACCCTACTGACTGAGATAGTCTTTGCACTCCATACAATGGATAAGAGACTTATCACAAAGATATACAAAGACCTCATATCAATTAACAAAACAAAGCAAACAACCAAGTCAAGAAATGGGCAGAAGAACTTAAAAGACACTTCTCCAAATAGGAATTTCAAATAGCCAACAGGCATTTGAAAAAAAGTTCAACATCCTTTATAATGAAAATTAAAACCACAATGTGATACCCTCTCAGTGAGAATGTCACATATCAATAAACTAAGAACAAGAAATGTTGGCAAGGATGAGGTGAAAAGGGACTCTCTTCCATTGCTGGTGGGAATGCAAACTTGTACAACCATTATGGAAAGCTGTATGGAGATTCCTCAGACTATTAAAATTTGAGATAGCATGTGACCCAGCAATTCCACTCCTAAGGATCTACCTAAAGGTCAAAAAAAATTAATTTAAAAGGATACACTCGCCCCTATGTTTATTACAGCACTATTTAAATAGGTAAAAACTGGAAATGACTCAAATGTCCAAAACTAGGTGATTGGATCAAGAAGAGGTGGTGTGTATATGTACATATATATATATGTACATACACACACACACACACACACACACACACACACACAATGGAATATTACTCAGCGATCAAAAAGATAAACTCATGCCTTTGCAGCAACATGGATAAATATAGAAGGATCATGTTCAGTGGAATGAGTCAGAAGGACAAATAATACTGAATGGTTTCACTTATATGAGGAATATAAGAGAACCAAATAAGACAAGAGGGAAAAGTGTATTGTTATTACAATACAAAACACAACAAAACAAAAATACACAGACAATTATTAACCAGAGATATCCTACAGGGGAGAGGGATTGGAATAAGAGAGAAAGGAATGTAGGGGACTATGGTGATGACGGACAGGTGGAGAGAGGGTAGGTGGAGGTAAACAATGCTTTAAAATGAATAATAATGTAAATTGGTATACACTCAGCAAAAGAAGGAACATCAAACTATATCAGACAATTACTATCAAATATGACAACAGACATTGGAAAAAAATAATGTATATGTGGTTGGACACTCTCTTCTACCTGTAGACAAACAAACTGTAAATAATCAAGAACACACTCCGTCTAAACAAAGATGTAATCCACATATAGTCAAAAATATATTTTCAGGGCATTTCACCCCACCCAAATGCCAAATACACAGTTTTCTAATGTGTATATGGATCATTCTCCAAGACATATCACATACTGGGTCACAAGACAAACACCATCAAATTCTTAAGTATAGACCATACCATGTAATGTTCTCAGATCATAAAAGTACTAAATTAAATCAGCCACAAAAAGAAACCTTTAATGTGGAGATGGAATGATACATTACTGAATGACAAGTGGGTTAATGGAGAAATAACCAAAGGAATTTTTAAAATATTTGTAAATGGGGAATGGGCAAGATGGCAGTAGAATAAAGACGCCGAGATGACTACATGCAAGCTCGCACAGAAATATATAAAAACAGACTATAGACTTACATGCTATGAGTTTCAACCCAAATGAGAATGCCCTGGACTCACTAGAAGGAAGATAACCAAGGGAGAATCGGCAATTGGGGAGTTCCCATAAGGGAATTCCTAACCAGAAGCCGCACAGGCAAGATTAGCAGAACCCTGCAACTATGATCGGGAATGCCAGTGGCTTACTACTCCTTCTGCTCCTTTAAAAATCTAGGCACCCGGGCCCTCCCTGGTGGCGCAGCGGGTTAAAGCACAGCACTGAGAATCTAAAGCCGCTTCCTCATGAGTTCGATTCCCGCCTGCCCTGGAGGTGACCACATGGCGTGGCAGACCTCTCCTGGCCTGCCCACTGCTCCCCTCAGCAGTGTACTTCGTCGATCTGCCTGTTCTGCTCCCCACTCTGTCTCTGCCTGTTCTGCTCCCCACTCTGTCTCTGGTGAAGCCTCTCGCCTCCCCTGAGCCTCTGGCCTGTACCCCAGTTCTGTATGCACAAATAAATAAATCTTTAAAAAAAAAAAAAAAATCTAGGCACCCGACACAAAAACACTGATTGAAAAAGATACTTGTACCCCCATGTTTATTGCTGCTTTATTTACAATTGGAAAAACATGGAAGCAGCCCAAATGCCCAAAAGTAGATAACTGGATAAAAAAGATGTGGTACATATACACAATGGAATATTACTCAGCAACCAAAAATGAGAAACATGTCTTTTGCAGCAACTTGGATGGAGCTGGAAAAGATCATGCTTAGTGAGATAAGCCAGAAAGAGAAAGAAAAATACCGGATGGTTTCATTCATAGCAGGAGTATAATGGACCAGGCGAGAAAATATCAAAAATAATGAACAACCATATACCAGAGACATTTTGTGGGGGTGGAGTGGGGAATGGGATCAAAAATGGGTGGGGGGAGGGAGGGAAATGCATGGGACTATGGTGTTGGCACACAGGTGATTTGGTGATGGGAAACCCGCGGGGATTACAATCGAGATGGAAAAAAAAATGTGCAAAATGATGTAAAAATAAACTTTTGGGAAAAAAAAAATCTAGACACCCGAACACCAGGAAGTGCCTCAGAGGGAGACTGACTGTGGTGGCAGCTGTGGCTGCTCTGCACAGCTGCAGCAGTTTTTTGCCCCAGCCCTGTAGATAAACTGAGACAACTCAGCTAGGGAGAGGAAATCAAATTGTGGGAAAAGACTGCAGCTCAGAACCAGAGTGCCCAGACCCGAGAATATGCCTCAGAAGAGTTGCCGTTCTTTGCCCCAGCCCCGACAAAGCCCTGGATATAAACTGAGACAACACAGCTAGGTGAGTGGATCCCAAGCTGCTGCACAGGGGCAGGGAAAGAAAAAAAAGCAACTGCTCTACTTAGAGAAAAGGGGGTGGAGAAGAGGAACTGGCAATTGGGGCCTCTCTAGTCCTACCCTCATCTCCTGCCCCCACAACAGAGATCTGAGACGAGGCAACATTAGGGTTTGGTCAGGTCTTGGCACCATTCTTAAGTCATGCTCAGCAAGACTCACAAACCCCTGACAGAAGAATGAACAAGAACAGTTCAAAACAAGGAATAAAAACACAGAAGGACCATAATGGCAAATGTAGGTGCCAGTATATCAAATTATCTCAGTAAAAAGACACAGAGTTGCAGGATGGATTAGAAAACAGAACCCATCATATTCTGCTGTCTGCAGGAAACACATCTAACTACAAAAGATAAAAACAGACTGCAAATAAAAGGGTGGAAAACAATCCTACAAGAAAATGGACCAAAAAAGAAGGCAGGAACTGCTATACTTACATAAGATCAAATAGACTGCAAACTAAAAACGTTTAAAGGAGACACAGATTAAGGGGACAATATAACAAGAAGAAATAACAATCATCAACATATATGAACCAAATGAAGGAGCACCAAAATATATTAGGAAACTACTGTCATCTATGAAAATGTATATCAGAGAGAATACATACATAGTAGGAGACTTCAATACGCCACTCTCAACAATGGATAGATCAACAAGACAAAAAATAAATAAAGACACTAAAGCTCTGAACAAAGACCTGGACAACATGGATCTAGCGGACATCTATAGAATACTGCACCTCAGGAAATCTGAGTACACACTTTTCTCAAATCCACATGGCTCATTCTCTAGGATTGACCACAGACTGGGTGACAAGATAAACATCAACAGATACACTAAGATCAAAATCATACCAACTATTTTTTCTGACCATGAAGGAATCAAACTAGATCCTAGTTTATAGTATGAAAATCTTAACAGAGTTTTAAAACAAAAATCAGTAGATGTAACACATAGACACTGAAAATTTTACCTAAACAAAATATAAAAAGATATTAAACAATTAAATATACAAATTTAAAAATATAGCAAATTGACCATGAGCATACATAACTAATAATCACCTTAAATGCAAATGACCTAAATTTAGCAATGAAAAGGTATAATTTGATTAATAAAATCCAAACTTATATTGTTTACAGGAAAACCATTTTACCACCAAAAAAAGTAAAACAGGATTAAAAGTGAAAATCTATCTGTTTAAAACAGATTTTCTCAGAGTAGTTTTCCTGAATAAACTATACTGTAATTGAGTCAGTATTGGAATGTTGGCACTTCACACTTTACTCCATAAAATAATTAAATATTTGAGAGACAATTAATTCAACTTGCAAACAGTTGTAAACACCTTTGATTGTCTTCATCCAACTCTGAAATTACCACAGAATTATATTTTAGAAAATCAAAAAATGTACAGAAAAGCTACATAGACACTCCAAAGTGTTAGTTCAGTCAGCAGACATATGAAAAAATTCACTGTGAAATAACTCTGCCTATCTTTGAGAATGGCCCATATCAAAAAATTCACAATGAACAAATGCTGGTGAGGGTGTGGAGAAACAGGATCTTCCTTACATTGTTGATAGAAAGGCAGGCAGATGCATCTCCTATGGAAGTATGTGTGGAAAAACTTCAAAAGTTTAAAAAGTGGATCTGCTATACAACTCAGCAATTCCACTCTTTAATGTCTACCCAAAGAACATACTCACAAATTATTTAAAAGGAAATCTGTACTCATATGCTTATTGAAGCACTATTTTCAATAGCCAAGATATGGAAATGACACAAATTTCCCAAAACAGATAAATGGACCAAAAGGTGTGTTGTACATATACACACAATGGAATACCACTCAGCAATCACAAGAGGTAAACTCATGCTATTTACAGCACAATGGATGAACGTGGAGGGGATTATACTAATCAAAATAAGTAAAAAGAAAAAAATGATAATACTGTATGGTTACACTTAACTTGTAAAATATAGAGAAACCAAACAAAAAATCACACAAAGAAAAACCTTAAAAGCTGACCATATGGGCACTCCCTGGTGGCGCAGCGGGTTAAAGCACAGCACTGAGAAGCTACAGTCACATCCGCATGAGTTTGATTCCCGCCTGCCCCGGAGGTGACCACGTGGCGTGGCAGACCTCTCCTGACCCACCCGCTGCTCCCCTCAGCAGTGTACTTCATAGATCTGCCTGTTCTGCTCCCCACTCTGTCTCTGGTGAATCCTCTCACCCTCCACATCTCTGGCCTGTACCCCAGTTCTGTATGTACAAATAAATAAATCTTTAAAAAAAAGCTTACCATACACCTGAGGCATCCAGGAGAGGAAGGGAAACGAGAGAGAAAGGGCTGGGTAACAACAGGAGGAGGATAATGACTCTTTGGATAATGAATGACTTCCAGGTGGGAGATGTGGTGGGGTAAGAGCAAAGGTGGGAGGAGTGGCTAATGGAGGGTTACTGGGGCTTTGGTGCTGGGTTTGGTGAAATAATATATCCCTAAGACATATAGTGTGAAGCAGATGAGCATTACTTATATAAGTTAAAAAATAATAAAAATAGTTTTTGCCATTTCTGAGCATACTTGAATATAACCTAAACATATAATTATCACAAAGGATAAAGGATGTATCTTTTGAAATACATCTTGTATATGTCTACCTATGATAAAATCTATAGAGAAAATGTAACAACAGAACTTATGTCCTGAACACAAATAAATAGTATTTTTTTTTAAAAGTCATTAACAAAATCTTAGCAGATGAAAATTAACTGTATATTAAAAGAAACAGGTATCATGACCATGATCTGCTCTAGGGAAGAAGGAATATCTGAACACATGTAAATTGATCATTGTAATTCATCAAATCAACAAAAGGAAAGATAAAAGTATATGACAATAACAATAGATGTTATTTGGAAAGATTCAAAATAAATTTATGATTAAAATACTCAATAAATTGTATAAGAAGGAGAATTCTCAAAATAAAAAGAGAACATGTATGACAAGTCATATATATATACTCAATGTTTAAAATAAAACTTAAATGTTCTCCACTAATCAGGTAAAAGTGAAGAATGTCCTATTTTTACACTACTATTCAAAATAGAACTGAAACTCATAGAGCCATAAGACAAGAAACAAGATAAAAAAATAAATCTAATTTGGATTGGAAGTAAAGTGTCAATTTTCACATTTACAATAAAAGTACTCTAAACAGTAAAACAGAAAGTAAAGTGGTAGGCTACAAAATCAATGTTAGAAATCAGTTGAGAAGAAAGGATGAAATCAAGAAATTATTTGCATTTACAATTTCATGCAGAAATATTAAATACCTAGGAATAAACTAAGCAAAAGAAATGAAAAACCTGAACAATGAACATTATAAAAAACATGTTAAAAGAAATAGAGGCAAGAACAAAATAAAAAAAGATAAACCTTGTTCATGTATTTGGAAGAATTCACAAATTAATGGTCATAATATCCAAAGGCAAAATAATATGTCCTCTAAATATATCTATACATTTAGGAACTAAGTAAAATTCCAATAGCTATCTTCAAGGAAATATAACTAATTTTTAAATGGAACCACAAATAACCCTAAAAGGTCAAAGCAAGTCCAAGTCCAAAAAGTAGAAAGAGGCATCACATTCCAAGACTTGCATACTACAAGGATGCTATTCAGAGCAGTATGATATTATAGGTATAAAAATAGACACAAAAAAAAACAAAGAAATATAATTGATATCCTAGAAATTTTGGCGCAATTATGTGGAGTCAAGAATATAGAATGAAAATATATATATATGGCAAAACTGAAAAGCCACATACAAAATGATGAAATTTGGCCATGATGGCATATCTTGTAAAAATTAACTAAAAGTTAATTGAAAACTTGAAGTTATAAACTGTAAACAGAATATAGAGACAAAACACTTTACAATATCAGCTTAGTGATGTCTTTGGGATTCAACTGCAAAAGCAAGACAAACACAAACAAAAAGAAGTAATTGGGATTGTAGTACACCAAGATGATTCCATATGGAAAAAGAAATTACAAAGGCAAACTTTTACAAACAAAAGCAATTTAGACTTACTTCATAAAACAGTTGAAAGAAAAATCTACTAGCTATATTTGGATTTTAAAAAATATGTGAATTATGAATTATTTAATCATTATATTTAGTTACTAAATCTTCTAAAATGAACAGTTATTATTAATAATATTCAGGAAAAATTAGGAAAGGGCAGTTTCTTAAACTTAGAACTTTTCCTGTTTGGATTTATTTTACTATTTTCCCTCAAAATGAGATGATACATTTTTTTTAAGATGATGCAATAATATGGTGTGGAAGACATAGATTATAATTTATTTTTCAGCAAAGAGACAGAATAAGGAAATTTGTGTTAGATCATTTCTATTACTGGATGGTTAATAAAAAGGACTTCAAGACAACATCCACAATTCACTTAAGACCAAAAGAGATCCTTCAGGACTGTGCCCATGGAGGCCACATCAGTCCTATTAGTGGACCGTATAGAAAGCACCATCCTTCAAGTTCACCATCTGCACTGTAAATGCTGGATTTGGCCACATCAATTGCTCCAAGGTTCTGCAGAGATAAGATCTGTAAGTGTTACATAATTTGTATGCTTTTTGCTCATTTCAGCAAAATGAACATTATAAGGCTTTAATCAGTTGAGAAGTCTACATGTAAAATAAAATACCTTTGTAAAAGAGCATCATATTAGTCTTCTTATGACCTGGATTAACAAAATAATCTTTTATCGTTTTTGTGAAAACTATTGATCATCTATCCATCATTTAGCATCCCTTCTGTAAAATAACTTAGTTTTATTATCATAGGTAAGTGAATATTGTGACATGTGATATACTTTAAAAAGTATGGTGTATATATTGAGTAGCTAAATTTCACTAAAATGTTATCAAATAAGGAGTACAAATATTGTGTATCCTAATTATATAAATGGAAATGAGATTAAAGAGATTTAGGACCTATACAATACCTCAAAAGGGGGGAAAGAAAGAATTCAATCAAGAATTAACTACTTCAAATTTTGAGATTTTTTTCCTCCAGGTGACATTTCTTTCATCAGCAAGGTTTTTCAATGAAACCCTAATTTTAAATAAATGATATTGTTTTCCTGAAAATTGTAAAGATGCTGAATATTGCAAAGTGTTCCTCTCCTCCTTTTTTCTCTTTTCAGCAATATATATATGTTAGGACCCCAAATGAGGAAATATATATAAATGAGGGGTGGTCCACAGAGGCGCCAGTACAATGGTGAGCAAATATAATTCCACTTCCTCAGTGAAATTCATTGTGTAATTTTGGATATTACATGCCCCTGCAGAAGATGTATGGTTTTTAACTTCCTGCATTATTAATAGTGCAAAACTTAATAATCTGAAGTAATGTCCTGACTGCTATTTTCAAAAATGGCTTGCTTTTACTATTTTTGTATTTGAGAAAAATTATATTTAGAATTATCCAACTTCTTCCCCCTCCCCTGCAGGAGGAAAAGGGAGAGGGGTCTAAACAGGAGCATGAAGAGAAAAGGGTCTATGGTGATGGTGCATGGGTGAACTGGAAGTAGAGATTTTATGAGGACTACACCTGAGAAGAGAAAGCAAACATAAAAAACCATACAAAAATGAACAATGATGAGTGTGTGTGTGTGTGTGTGTGTGTGTGTATAGTATTAAACAAAAATAGAATTAGCCAACTGGACTCTGTTTAGATGGTCCAATTGTGTTGGCAATCATTTAAAGCATCATAGTCAGGACCAGCTCCTGCTGGTCAAATACATGACTTCTCTGTGATCAGGGTGTTGACCTGGGCCAGGTCAATGTCAGAGCTTCTTCAGTCTGTTTGAACTGGTACTTGTTGGTCTTGACATCCATAATGAACTCAGTGTATCCTGTCATCATCTATCATTTTCATGTGGCCAGAGGGAACTTGATAATGGCATAATGGTTAAGCTTATTTCTGCTGGGCACACTCTTCTGAGGATATTTGGGTTACCTTCAAACTTGCTTTATCTTGGACCTCCAAATGGTACTTATGTATCTGAAGTAGGCTCACTCAAAAATGGTTAGAAATTTCCCTGTCTCAGACAACTAGATATTCACATTCAAAGTAGAATGAATATTATCAGTCTCTGAATCAAAGGGAAACAATAAACAATAAAGACAACAAATTATTGAATTATGTCATCATCTCAAAATTTAGAAATATAGTGGCAACACAAAGGAGAAAAAAGAATTGAACTGGATAGGTAGGGACAAAGCTGACTGAAATATTCACTAGCTGGTCCGTGAGGATACACTGAAGATAGTGAACTTGATAAAAGATAGAATTTGAAGCAGATGAAGAAAAAGTAAGGTGTTATTTCTGAAGAGAAATTAGGGCAAACATCCAGTTAGAGTGATGGCACTAATTTTCAGTTTATAGGCTCAAGGAGCACAGAAACCAGTGTGTCTCACAGTGGAGGGTTCTAGAAAAGAGGAGTGGTGGTACAGGTGACCAAAAGGCCTCAGTTTCTATGCACGTATGTCTGGTAATTACTTTCTAAATGGGAAAATTACTGAAGAGAAGTGAACAATGAAGTGGGTCAAAATATAGACAATTTCTGATAGACTGTTGGTGGAAAGAGAAAGGAAGAGGTCAAAGATGATTTTAAGATTGTTTCTCTGAAACACTGGTTAACTCAAATCATTAATATCTCAGCAGGAGAGGATTCTGAATCTGATTCTGAATGTCTTTGAGGCAAGATCAGAAGTTAAGACATACAAAATGAAAGACATTTTAAGGAAAATGGATTAATCAGCCTATTTTCACTTGTCACACAGCAGAGAGTGCCATACCTTAAAAAGGTGTTTTTTATTATTATTATTATTATTATTATTATTATTATTATTATTATTATTATTTATTATTATTATTATTATTTGTTTGTGTGTTTGTTTGACATTTGGACATCTAGCAGACAACAGATGGACCTTATATTTGCAACCATGTATCCATTGTGTGGCTATGGGCATTTAACATTGTAAAGGGGCCTTCCCAGTGGAGTGCTGTTCTGCCACTCAGAACTGGAATTTCTCTTTCTCTCTCTGCCTGCCTGTGTATATAGTCCCCTGTCTCAGTACTAAAGGACTGTGAAATCTACTAATGGCTCCAAATTCTCTTGTCATCTGTGAGAACTGACAGTAAACCAACCTGGCTTGGGATGGTTATGCAACAGATGTCAACTAGATTAATAAAGATGTTGAAGAGACAATTTGGTGATAAGTATGTGAGTTATCGAATGATATATTGGAAGCATACAAACTTGAAACTGCAAGATAAGAACAAGGGAAGGAATTTCATTAGATGGTAGTTGCAAGAGAGAATTCTTGAACTATGCCAATATTAATAGCTCACGGGGGTGGGGGGAAGGATGAAAGCAGTGAATAGGAAGAAGCAGTGAAAGTAGGAGTGGTGCCCTTGAAATTTAACAAGGAAAATAAAATTTTGCAAATAAAGTGAGTGATCTTTCATATCAGATGTTGATAAATGGTCAAAATTATGATCATTTAAATTTAAATATCAGCATATACTGCATGGAGATTATTGGTGGTCTTGACAAGGGACTATTTGGGAAACAGAAGTAAGATAAAACCTTGCTTGGGAAGGCATTGATGATAATGAGTTTGATTAAATTTTTCAAGAATTTCTACTAAAAAGGAAAGGACATTTGCTAGAGGAGAAGTTGTTTCCAGGAAGAGTTGCTTCGATTTATTTTTTTCCTCATTTTCTTTTTTAATTGTGGAGCAGTAACAGGATATGTATATGTAGGTAGCAATGATATGCAAAATATAGATGATATAGCAGAGAAAGAGGATAATTGATGAGATATAGAGTGGAGTGAAGGTCTCTGAAATATACAGAGTTCAAGTAAAAGAAAGAAATTGCTTCTGGGCATAGGTACATGTGAGTTTAGTGGAGGTATGGAAGTTTTCTTCTGATTTCTTCAATTTTATCAAAGAAACTGGAAAAGAGTTTACAAACTTAGAGTAAGGAAGACAGAGGTATGAGCCTTTTTGGACTAAGGCAAAAAAATGAGCATTTCATCTAGGAAGAATGTGAAAGGACTAGCAGCAGCATATCTGTTGGAGACACTTGAATTTAGGAGTTCTATACCTGAAGTAGATTCAGTTGAAGTGGTTAAAAATTTCCCCAGTCTCAGTCAGATTCAGAGTAGGTAGAGAAGTGGTTTTAGCTGGCATTGTGATTTGGCTAAAGGACGATTAGGGGGAAGTTGCCTATTGCTCTCTCTCTGAGAGAAAAATTTTAATTGCTAACCAAAACCTTCAAAGGACTAAGGTGGAGAGTGAGGACTTCAAGGAGATGAGAGATACAAAGGTTTGTGCTCTGTATAAGAGTGAAAAGAGAGTTGAGATTGGAGTGCTAGAGAGAGTAAGCTGCAAAATTAAAAGGAAATAGTTACAAGAGGAATGCATGTGTTCTACTGTCACTTTAGGAACTGTATTTCCCTTTCAAATTGTCTCTGAATTTTAAGATAAATATGAATTGTATACACCTGTAAGATTTATAAACATTTTTAAACACAAGTGGCTGTTTCAAATGCCCCCTTCTTCAAGTAAGTATGCAATTTAGTACAGCTATATTATGGCTATTTCCTTTACATTTGTCCATGCATTCTATTATAGTCCTGCTTTAATTGGTAATGAGCAGGATGCTGTGATCTGTTATCACATTGTCACACATGGGCCTCACAGCTCTGCATGTACAGCTCCTACATGGGAACGGCCCTATTAGATAAACCTCCTAAAAAAAAATTGCCCAAACTTTAGCCTATCATTTCCCATTGTTTCACTTGTTACTGTTTTTCTTATTTCTACTTTCTTGTAAGTAAGCCTTCCAGAACTATTGTGACTATACTGCATGCTGAGAGAGCACACTCTCTGCATCATTTCTTTTTTGCTGAGGTTTAAATTTATGAGGTATTCACTAAGGCAAAAAGTCAAAGTTATACCAACTTTTCCACAAGCATATCTTAAATTAATGTCAGTAATTGCTGTCTGGGCATCCTCTGGATTTTGTAATAATTGATTGCTTTATTGAATTTCAGCCCCATGGTTAGTTTGGGTCTATACTGGTGATAACTGCTTTCTTTTCTGCTGTAACCTGCTCTTGATTGAGCTGACATTCTTTCCATGATAGCACAAATTTTATCAGTGTCTGATCTTGTAGCATTTCCAAAAGTTACTTCTCTGTTAATAACAAAGTTACTGTCATTATTGTTAGTTTTTCTATAAATTCATTTTAATTTTATATGAACACATAGTAGAGATGCGTGCACACAGACACACACACACACATATGTATATTAAGATTGTAATCTCTTGGCAAAATATTCTTCCATATCAATTAAAATAACCAAAATCACTGTTCAATGAGATATAAAGATTATGTGACCTTATTGAGTAGTTTTCTGTTTCCATCACTAACATAGTTTGCATAGCATTTTGTTAGCTTTCTGTCCACATTTGAAAATATCTGATGAAACAAGATAATACAAAACATTGGCTCAAAATTTGCTTTTCTATGAAAATAATTCACTTTTACCTGGGAACTGATTGTATGATTTATACCAGGGAAGAACTAAGCTATATTGGTGTTATGTTGGTACCAGCAAGAAATCACATTTTCAAAATTATTTAGTATAGTACTTGAAAGACCACTAATTCAAAGAAATTAGTTCATTAGACCACTCAAGTTTGAAATATCAAAATGAAAATGATGGCTGATTGAAACAATTCATGTTTATAAAATTATGAGTAAATAGAGACTTCATATAAAATGTGCCAAGAGGAAATTGAAATGCAACAGGTGTGAATATAATGCATGTATGATTTATGTTGAGAAATTGAGTATAATTAGTGTTCTGAGTGTTTTGATTCCTTTAAAAAGTTCTTATTTATAAGATATAGATACATTTTCTTTATGATTAAGTAGAAAATATAAATAACAGTCATCCATGAATAAATAATACAATTCTGGAAAAGAAAGAAACAGATCTAAGATTGGTGTTGAATAACCCTGGACTGGTCCAGAAAATAATAAGTAGAAAGAAGATCCTTACAATTGGTGCTAGGTAATTGTTCTGTTGACTGCTCTGAGAAATGAGAACTTTAATGATGCTACCATTTATCTGTTGAGAGAAAAACCCTCAAGAAAACCCATGCTCATGCAATGATGTAGCAATTTGCACAATAAAATAAAAGTAAATTTAGGCAAACTTCTTCTCACCAATTTGTGATGGGTAAAATGGAGAGACTGCAATTAGTTAGCAGGGTTACGAAATCCCATTAAAATTAAAACAGGGCCCTTCCAGGTGGCACAGCAGGTTAAAGCACAGCACTAAGAAGCTTAAACCACTTCCGCATGAGTTAGATCCAGCCTGCCCCGAGGAGATCCACATGGGGTGGCAGACCTCTCCTGACCCACCCGCTGCTCCCCTCAGCAGTGTACTTCATTGATCTGCCTGTTCTGCTCCCCACTTGGTCTCTGGTGAATCCTCTCACCCTCCGCACCTCTGGCCTGTACCCCAGTTCTGTATGAACAAATAAATCTTAAAAAAAAAATTAATCTTGATAAAAATAAAGCTCAGACTGAGAAATTTTAGGTGTGATTTAATCACCACTGAAAATTTTGGAAAATAATGATGATTCATCAAGTTTCATTGACCTGAGGTACTTGTAACTTTGAGATTATGAAAGAGTACTGAAACTCTACTAGGTTACTCTATATTAATACAGATCACAAAACCAAGATAGGTTAAGTAGAGGATGAAAGTATATTTTATTTATTTTTTTTAAAGATTTATTCATACAGAACTGAGGTACACGCCAGAGATGTGGAGGGTGAGAGGATTCACCAGGGACAGCCTGGGGAGCAGAACAGGCAGAATGACGAAGTACACTGCTGAGGGGAGCAGTGGGTGGATCAAGAGAGGTCTGCTGCGCCATGTGGATCTCCTCCAAGGCAGGCAGGGTCAAACTCATGCGGAAGTGGCTTAGGCTTCTTAGTGCGGTGCTTTAACCCGCTGCACCACCAGGGAGGGCCCTATTTTTATTTTTTTTAAGATTTATTTATTTATACATACAGAACTGGGGTGCAGGCCAGAGGAGCAGGGGCCATGAGAGGATTCACCAGAGATAGATTGAGGAGTAGAACAGTCAGATAGACAAAGTACACTGCAGAAGGGAGCAGCAGGTTGGTCAGGAGAGGTCTGCTGTGCCATGTGGGTCACCTCCAGGTCCAGGGATCAAACTCGCACTGAAGCGGCAGCGGCCAGCTTGCAGTGCTGCATCCTAACCTGTTGTGACACCAGGGAGGGCCAAAAATATATTTTATAATCATGTTTATGTAAAGTATTTAAGACATTTTTCGAAAGTTGAGAAATTGGAACATATCTTTACTGACACATATAAAGATATTTGACCAACTTTGTAATAGTTGTAATAAATCTTTTGAAAGCTGATATGTGTCACATGTTTAATGTTATCCTGTTTGTATTTCTGTTAAAATATTGAATTCACATACTTACTGAAATAAGCCAGAAGGAAAAAGAAAAATACCGGATGGTCTCACTCACAGCAGGAGTATAAGGGATCAGAAAGAGAGTATAAAGTAAAAAAGAACATCAACAAGAACTATAAACCAGAGATATTCTATGGGGGAGGAGAGGGGAACAAGATCAAAACTGGGTTGGGAAGAGCACATGGGACAATGTGATGGCATATCATATATATATATATATATATATATATATATATATATATATATAAACTATTATATATATATATATAATATTGAATACATATTTTGAAATGAATGAATTGAAATAAATGTGTGTTATATGCTTACATATGTCTACTTTTATCCTACAGGTACAGTCTCCTTCATCATCTTTCTAACATGTGGCTGACCAATCAGACCCAGGATGTTGAATTTTTCCTGTTGGGGATCTTTAGTCAAAGTTCATACCCTGGTTTCCTATTCTTTCTTATCTTTGGTATATTTTTAATAGCTGTGTCTGCAAATATCATCTTGATCATTTTGATCCACTTTGACTCCTGCCTGCATACTCCTATGTACTTCTTTATCAATCAGCTCTCACTTATGGACCTAATATATATTTCTGTCACTGTACCCAAAATGCTAGCAAACAAACTGGTAAATGTGAGGACCATCTCCATCTGGGGTTGTGGGACCCAGATGTTCTTCTACCTCCTGTTGGGAGGTTCAGAATACTGTCTTCTAGCTGCCATGGCCTATGACCGTTATGTGGCCATCTGCCATCCTCTCCGTTACTTTGTCCTTATGAACCATAGGATGTGTCACCTTCTGGCAGCTGCCTGTTGGTTTGTGGGGTCAGTGGATGGATTGATACTCACTCCCATTACCATGACATTTCCCTTCTGCAGATCTCGGGAAATCTACCACTTTTTCTGTGAGGTTCCTGCTGTAATGAAGTTGTCCTGCTCAGATACATCCCTCTATGAGATTTTCATGTACCTGTGTTGTATTCTTATGCTGCTCATCCCTATCACAGTCATTTCAGGATCTTATTACTTTATCGTCCTCACTATTCACAGGATGAACTCAGTGGAGGGCAAGAAAAAGGCATTTGCCACATGTTCGTCCCACATTACAGTAGTTTTCATCTTCTATGGTGCTGCTGTCTATACTTACATGCTCCCCAGCTCCTATCACACCCCTGAGAAAGACATGGTAGTGTCCTTCTTCTATACCATCCTGACACCTGTCCTTAATCCTGTAATTTACAGTCTCAGGAATAAGGAGGTCGCAGGGGCTCTAAAAAAGTTGCTGAGAGGAGGCAAATTTCCCTATTAAATTTTTAAGAATCTATAAGTCTTGCCTAGGGTCATACTCTTCACTTTGGTATTCACATATCTCGTTGTGATGTCTAACTTCCAGAATTACTCTCCACATGTTTTCAACCTAGTTCTCTTCTCTCCCATAATCAGCTTTGTATTATCCACCAGTCCCTCTTTTTATTTAGCATTGACCTCTATTTCATTCTCTTGAGCCAATTACTTTTTGAAAAGATTATACTTTAGGAGTATGAAAATAAATCTGGGTTTATGACTTAGATACCTTCCAATACAGAAAATGTTTGGACAGCAGCCAAGACAGAGTAATCATTAAGAACTGAAATCATATTCTGGTGGTTTTCACCGTGAGATTTTGCTGAATGCCTTTCAATCACCACTTTATTTGACTTTCTATGGGGAAACTAGTTTATTCACAAGACATGTGGAAAAAAGGATTTGGAGGATTTCTATAATGCACTGACATCCAAACTCAATTATAGTTTCATCTATAGAACTTTTGCTATCAGACCCTAAAATTGGGGACAAACCACTGATTAATGTCAAGAATTCTAAGCATTTGGTGGAAAATTAAAGCACTTAGACACTCAGAGACAATATATCTATATTATAAATTTTTTATCAACATTTCCAGAATTTTCTGTCAGCATTCTAGTTTACTATGAGCTGCGATTGGAATAATACTGTGATGATTCATATACATTTCTCATATTCCTCAAAATGGTGTCAAATGTGTACTTGTTTATTATATTATTTCAAAATACATTTATACACAAATGTTGGTGGCTGCATACCATTCATTTAATAATAAATACCATCACTATTGCTAATAATATAATAAAAGCAATAATATACTAGTGTGTTATATGATTCTTTATATCTTAGTGTATTATCAGCCCTAATCTACAACTGGTATAACTGAAACCCAATGGTCTGAATAACTTGCAGAAAGCTATGGAGATTTTAATGTGGAAACAAACTCAAACTTAGAAGCCATAATCTGACCATTCTGTGATGCTTCTCTTCCTTTGCTGGTATCTCTTCCCTCAACTTAGTAACTCTCCAGAGATGATAGCACACTAACTCCATATTAAAGATTTTCACATGACACTCCCTCTTTCTGGAATTTTTTTTTTTTTTTGCTGTAACTTTTCCTCATTATGTCATCCTTTCAGCCCTCAACTTCATTCACTCATTCATACATTTATTAATCAACAAACTACTGAATGCCTTTTATGTGCTAGGCACCTTTCTACAATTAACAAAACAAAAAAAAATTTTAGCTTCAAAGTACTTTATAAGAAAACAGAAATTAAATATAGTAACTCAGAAATTATGAGATTTTATAATGAGACAAAGTTGAGCAGGAAAGGAGTTTTGGAGTCTGAGTTAACAATTTTATATTGGTTTTAAGCTAGGTCTTACAGTGGCAATAGTTAAGTTTTTGTGACTTAGGGACATACTTATGCAAATTTATGTGATTTAGAGACATATGATGAAAAACCCTAAAGTTCTTGGAGAAGATCATTCCAGAGAGAGGGCAGAGGATGGGAAGGTAATAGCTTATTCTGACAGCTATCAGGACAAATGAATGTAATAAATAAAATTATCTCAACAGCCATTAATTATAAGTGCTTACAAGTGGATATTAATTCAAGGAGTAAAATCAGTGTGCTGAACTTAGCAAGAAGTGTGCCTACATGAAATTAGCAAAGAAATGTGTCTTGGTCATTTTCTGAATATAGTTTTAAATAAATGGTTGGACAACAGTTAAACTGAAGTGAGTTGCGATGTAGGCATTTGTAAAGATTGAGTCGGTAAAGGGACAGTAATATCCAAATCTAGTAATATCTTTTAAGAAAGCAAAGAAGGGCCTCCCTGGTGGTGCAGAAGTTAAAAGATACAGTGCTGTAAGCTATCACTAGCTGCAACTTAAGTTCAATCCCCGGCCAGGGAGATCAGGTAGTTGGCACAGCAGACCTCCTGTCTCTCCCACTGCTCCCCTCAGCAGTATATTTCAGTAGATCTGCCAGTTTTGCTACCCACTCTGTCTCTGATGAATTCTCTCACCAACCCCCACATTTCTGGTTTATACTCCAGTTCTAGTATACATAAATAAAAACATCTTTTTTTGTTGTTAAATATAAACAGAAAGCAAAGAAACAAAAAAAAAAGGAGAAAAGATTTTTTGTCATCCACAATTCTTTTTATGTAAATAATGGTGCTTGCTTTCCGGATTGAACTTGTGCTATAGTGGCTTCTTAGAGGTTCATGATGCAATGCTTTATCCCACTGTGCCACCAGGGAGGATCCCCTGTTTAATTCTTTTATCTATTTTGAGTAGATTTTTGTGCATGGTGTGAGGTAGTGGTTTAGTTTCTTTTCTTTTTTTTTTTTTTATGATGGTTTTGATTTCCAACACCATTTATTGAACAAACTGCCCTTGTTCCATTGTATATTCTTTGCTCCTTTGTCAATGATTGATTGCATTTATTTCTGGGCTATCCATTTGGTTCCACTGGTCTGTGTGTCTGTATTTTTTAGCACCATGTTGTTTTAAGTGTTATGACTTCATAGTATAGTCTGAATTATGGGAACATGACACTTTCTGTCTCCTTTTTTTTAAATTTATTTACTTATGAATTCAAAAACTAGGGCATGGGCCAGAAGTGCAGGAGCTTGAGAGAATTCACCAGAGACAGAGTGGGAACAGAAAAGGCAGATATACTGAAATATTCTGCTGAGGGGAACAGCAGATGGGACAGAAGAGGTCTGCTGCACCTTGCGGATTTTTTTTTCTTTTTGTTGATGTGTTGGATTACATTAATTGTATTTTTATGTTGAACCATCCTGGTGAACCCAAAATAAATCCCACTCTATTATGATGCAAGATCCTTTCGATGCATTGTTGGATTCTGTTAGTGACAGTTTTATTGAGTATTCTTGCGTTTTTGGGATAAAACATTTTTGGTTGGCATTTGTTGATTTGGAGTTTGTTGAATACATCACCCCACTTTCTTCTTGAATTTAATATTTATTCAGAGAAGTCAGATGTCAGCCTGAATGGTTTTCCTTTATAGGTTTTATGTTCCTTCCCTCTTATCAGCTTCATTATTTTTTCCTTGTCTTCATCTCTTGAAAACTTGACTATTATGTGTCTTGCTGTAGTTTTACTTTCATTATGTTAGTTTGGTGTTCTTCTTCCTTATTGTATGTCTATTTTCATCTATTTCTTCAGGTTTAGTTCCTTCTCTTTGATTGTCCCTTCTAACAGTTTCTTGGTTCCAAGGTCTCTCTCTTCATATTCTGGGATTCCTATAATTTTTATATTTCCTTTCCTCATGGTGTCAGACACTATGGTTATTATTATTTTTTTATTTCATAAAGGCTTGGGGACATGAGTAAATTAAATTTTTATCATTTTCAGTCATTTTTTAAAATATTCATTTATTTATGTATGTAGAATGGGGGTACAGGCCAGAGGTGCAGAGGCATTGAGATGATTCACCAGAGACAGAGTGGGGAGCAGAACAGACAGATTGATTAAGTACATTGCTGAAGGGAGCAGCGGGCAAGACAGGAGAGGTCTGCTGCACAATTTGGGTCACCTCCGTGGTTAAGGATGTAATTCACACTGAAGTGGATGTGGCTAGTTTGCAGTGCTGCCCTTTAACCTGTTGCGCCACCAAGGAAGTCTAATTTTCAGTCATTTTTTCTCTTTGTTCTTCATTTTTAATAATCTCTATAGATTTACTTTTAGTTTCTTGATATTTACTTCTGCTTATAAAAGTGTACTGCTGAGCCCTAAAAATATCTATTCCAACTGCTTTGAACAGTAACCAAATGAATATAAAACCCTGTGCACTGGTAAGTTTTGACACCAGTTTTTGAAGCTTGTCTGAAACCCAGGAGGACTCTTATCTTCCATTCCATGGTATGGTCTCCCTTGGAGTAACCTATGACTTAGTTTCTATGGTAATATAAACATAGCTCCCTTTTAAGTGTTTCTTTTAAAACACTTTCCATTACTTTCAAAAATTCTGTGAGACTTGGATTTCTCTACATTGTGTTACAAATAAAATTAGTTCACTTTGGAGAGGATTTTAGAGATACTTGTTTTGGAATCATCCTCTCCCCTCCATGAAATCATTTCACCACTGCCTTGGAGTCAAGGGTCCCTCTATTCTTTTAGAGTTACCCTTTGCTTTCTATGCAAGATATTAGGTAGGATCAGTTTTAATAGTACCTCTCAGCTTACTTCTAATGTGAAGAATTTCCATTTTAAACATATTGAAATGGGAATGATTGAGACTTCAATATTATCAAATATACCTTTCTCATACCAAAAAAAAATTTTCCAAGTAAAATTAATGTAAATTTTCTATTTCCTTAGAGATATAAGTAAGATAGAATTATTTTAATTTTCAAAGAAACAGAAAATGATTAGTGATTACTTTCCTTAAAATGTTTCTGATAACATCACTCTGATTAATTAAGGTCTGGGGACATACTCCCATGAGATAAATATCAAGACTTCTTCCATTCTGTGGTACAAGCCACAATGGGAATTATTAAAAGACTTGTCCTGATCCAGAATCTACTAAAGTCGCATGCATTTGTCTCAGTTTTGAATCAGTTGTTTAACATAAATGTAGTCAATCCACTTCCACTGAACATAACATAACATAGGTTGAGTTTATCATAATATAAATCAACAAATTTATTGCCAATAAACTATGTGACTAAAAAAGGATGGTATCAGAGACTCAACATTTATCAGTAACTGAGGAAAAGTTAATGTTACTTTATATGCTAATATAACAATTTATTTCTATGCTGAGATTTAGATATTTAGCTATTCACCTTCTTCAAGGTAAAGGTAATGTAGAAACCATTGAAAAACTAGTTTGCATCACATGAGAAGGAAGCCTGTTTCTCACAATGGGTAAGTATCTATTCTACTGTCATGTTTAGGAGATAAATAGAACACTAATTGATGTGTTTTGCAAAAATGTTAATGAATCAAGTTGTAAAATATGGGTGGAACCATCCTGCTCTTCATTCTGAGGGAAATGCACGAGACTATGGTGGTGGCACAGGGGTGATTTGGTGATGGGAAACCCGCGGGGATTACAATCGAGATGTAAAAAAAAAAAATGTGCAAAATGATGTAAAAATAAACTTTGTAATAAAAAAAATAAATAAAAAAGATAAGTGTAAAAAAGAAAAAAACACTACCAATACCACAAGGCCAGGAAAAGATAATAGGACTAACAAGAGGGAAGAAACAAAAATCCTATAAAGGGAAACCGATCCAGATGACATAAGACTTCTCCGAAGAAACACTATGGGCAATAAGAAAGTGGAGGGACATACTCAACAAACTCCAAAGCATTCAATGCCAACCAAGAATAAGGACATTCTCAGACATAGAAACTCCACAATTGCATCATGACTAAACCCCCACTACAAAAAAATACTACAAGAAGCCCTCAAACATAATCCAACAGAAGAATGAACAAGAACAGCTCAAAACAAGGAATAAAAATAAAGAAGGACCATAATGACAAATGTAGGTGCCAGTATATCAATATTATCCCTGAATGCAAATGGCTTAATTTCATCAGTAAAAAGACACAGAGTTGCAGGATGGATTAAGAAACTAGAACCCATCATTTTTCTGACTGCAGGAAACACATCTAACTGCAAAAGATAAAAACAGACTGAAAATAAAAGGATGGAAAACACTCTTACAAGCAAATGGGCCAAAAAAGAAGGCAGGAACAGCTATAATCATATCAGATCAAATAGACTTCAAACTGAAAAAGGTTAAAAGAGATACAGAAGGCCACTACATTATGATTAAGGAGACAATGCAACAAGAAGAAATAACAATCATCAACATATATGCACCAAATGAAGGAGCACCAAAATATATTAGGAAACAACTGTCATCCAAGAAAATATATATCGGAGAGAATACATACATAGGAGGAGACTTCAACACACCACTCTCAACAATGGACAGATCAACAAGACAAAAAATAAGTAAAGACACTAAAGCTCTGAACAAGGACCTGGACAACATGGGTCTAGTGGACATCTATAGAATACTGCACCCCAGAAAATCTGAGTACACATTTCTGAAATCCTCGTGGATCATTCTCTAGGACTGACCATATACTGGGTCACAACATAAACATCAATAAATACACTAAGATTGAAATCATACCAACTATATTCTCCGACCACGAAGGAATCAAACTAGAAATAAACCATATGAGGAAGGGAAGAAACCCACCTACCACATGGAGACTAAAACACACACTATTGGAAGACCATTAGATCAGTGAGATCAAAGAAGAAATTAGAAAATACCCGGAGAAGAAGAATAATGGCGACACAAGTCTCCAAAACGTATGGGACACATTAAAAACATTTATAAGAGGAAAATATATATCAATACAAGCTCTCATAAAGAAACAAGAAATAACTCAAAGAAACAACCTAATATCCCACATTAAAGAACTGGAAAAAGAGCAACAGAATAACCCAAAATCTAGCAGAAGACAAGAAATAATATCAGTCAAATCAGAAATAAATGAAATCGAAGTTAGGAAAACAGTCCAAAAAATCAATGGAACCAACAGTTGGTTCTTTGAAAAAAAAAAAAAAACAAGGTAGATAGGCCACTAGCCAGACTCACAAAGAAAAAACAAGAGAAAGCACAAAGTAACAAGATTATAAAAGAAAGAGGTTAAATCACAGCAGACCCAGCAGAAATCAAAAGAATAATCAGAGAATACTATGAGCAACTATATGCAAACAAATTGGACAATTTAACAGAAATGGACAAATTCCTACACTCTACAACCACACAAAGCTAGATAAAGAAGAAATAAAACAAATAAACAGGCCAATTACAAACAAAGTAATTGAAAGTAATTAAAAGCCTCCCCAAACGTAAAAGACAAGGACCAGATGGATTTACAAATGAATTTTGCCAAACATTCGAAAAGAACTAGTGCCTATTATGCACAGACTCATCCAAAAAATTGAAAAAGAAGGAAAACAACCACAAATGTTCTGCAGAGCCAACATCACACTAATACCAAAACCTAACAAAGAAAACACAAAGAAAGAAAACATCAAACCATTCTATCTAATTAACACCAATGCAAAACTCCTCAACAAAATCTTTGCTAACAAAATCCAACAATGCATTAAAAAAATAATACACCACAACCAAGTGGGCTTTATCCCAGGAGCACAAGGATGGTTCAACATCAGAAAAAATCAATTAATATAATCCATCATATCAACCGACAGAAGAATAAAAAACACATAATCATATCAATAGATGAGGAGAAGGCTTTCAACAAAGTTCAACACCCATTTATGTTTAAGGCCCTCGAAATCCTTGGAATAGAAGGAACATACCTCAACATGATAAAAGCCATACATGACAAACCCACAGCCAACTTATCCTCAATGGAGAAAAGCTGAAAGCCTTTCTTTGAGATCAGGAACTACACAAGGGTGTCCACTATCGCCACTGTTCTTCAACATAACACTGGACGTTCTAACCAGAGCAATAAGACAGGAAAAAGGCATACAAGGAATCCAAGTAGGGAAAGAAGAAGTAAAACTATCCTTATTTGCAGGTGATATGTTAATTTATATGGAAAACTCTAAAAGCTCCACAGAGGAACTAATCAAGACCATCCACCAGTTTAGCAAGGTAGCAGGATATAAAATGAACACACAAAAGTCAGAGGCTTTCCTATACACAAACAACCAATCAGAAGAAGAAGAGATAAAAAAAAAACCATCCCCTTTTCAATTAAAACAAAAAGAATCAAATACCTGGGAGTCAACCTAACAAAGAAAATACAAAACACTGTTAAAAGAAATACAAGTAGACACCATGCAATGGAAAGATATCCTGCTCATGGATCAGGAGAATTAACATCATCAAAATGTCCATCCTGCCAAAAGCAATACACAGATTTAATGCCATCCCAATAAAAATCTCAATGACATTCTTCAAAGAAATAGAAAAAATATTGATGAGATTCATATGGAACAAATAGCCAAATATTTGGCTCGAATTTTTGGCTCGAATATTTGGCTCGAATATTTTGGCTCGAATAGCCAAAACCCTCATGTCTAGGAAAAAACAGAATGGAGGCATTACAATCCCAAACTTCAAGCTATACTACAAAGCCATGATAATCAAAACTGCATGGTACTGGAACAAGAATAGACATACAGGCCAGT
The DNA here is from genome assembly GCF_000260355.1 of Condylura cristata. Lineage (NCBI taxonomy): Eukaryota > Metazoa > Chordata > Mammalia > Eulipotyphla > Talpidae > Condylura > Condylura cristata. The sequence goes on along the minus strand of NW_004567172.1, from coordinate 445,576 downwards.
GAATTTGAAAAGAAAACCCAGATATAAACCCACAGGTTTATGGACAGCTAATCTTTGACAAAGGAGCAGAGAAGATACAATGGAACAAAGAAAGTTTGTTCAGCAAATGGTGCTGGGATAACTAGGAAGCTACATGCAAAAAAAAAAAAAAAAAGTAGATCACTACCTCACTCCATACACAAAAATCAACTCGAAGTGGATTAAAGATCTAGACATAAAAATTGGATCCACATAATATCTGGAAGCAAAAATGGGCCAAAGAGTACATGACTTACACTTATGTGACATCTTTAAAGATAAAGCACCCAATGCAAAAATAGGGAAGGCAAGGATAAATAGATGGGACTACATCAAGTAAAAGATCTTCTGTACAGCCAGGAACATTACAAAAGAAAAACAGACATCCCACTGACTGGGAAAAAATTTCTCACACAAAACAAGCAATAAAGGATTGATCACAAAAATATACGGAGAACTGATGAAACTCAACAAAAATAAAGTAAGCAATCCCATCAAAAAATGGGCAGAAGTGCTAAAAAGACACTTCTCCAAAGAAATGCAGATGTGCCAACAAGCATATGAAAAAATGTTCACTATGACTCGTAATAAGTGAGATGCAAATTAAAACCACAATGAGATACCACCTCACCCCAGTGAGAATGGCACATCTCCAAACAACTAACAACAAATGTTGGGGAGGATATGGAGAAAAAGGAACACTCCTGCACTGCTGGTGGGAATTCAAACTAGTACAACCACTACGGAAAACTGTTTCCTCAAACTGCTAAACATGAAGCTTCCCTATGTCCCAACAATCCCACTCCTAGGTATCTACCCAAAAGACCCAAAAACACTGATTCAAAAAGATAGCTGCATCCCCATGTTTATTGCTGCTTTATTCACAATTGGAAAGACATGGAAACAGCCCAAATGCCCAAAAGTGGATGACTGGATTATAAAGGTGTGCTACATATACACATTGGAATATTACTCAGCTACCAAAAAAAAAAAAACAGAAAAAAGAAAAGAAAAAAGAAACTCATGTCGTTTGCAGCAACATGGATGGAGCTGGAAAAGATCATGCTTAGTGAAATAAGCCAGAAAGAAAAGGAAAAATACCTGATGGTTTTTCTCATAGCAGGAATATAACGTAACAGGCAAGAAAATAATGATAATGATAAACAGCTATATACCAGAACATTTTGTGGGAGTGGTGTGGGGTATAGGATCAAAAACAGTGGGTGGAGGGAAATGACTGGACTATGGTGATGACACAACGGTGAGTTGATGATGGGAAACCAAAGGGGAATGCAACTAAGAGGGAAAAATGCACAAAAATATGTAAAAATAAACTAATATAATAATAAAAATAAATAAATCTTACTCTCCCTAATTTGTTCAGTGTTTTTCCTATCATATTTTCAACATGGAATTCTTTTAACTTCTCTTTCTATAGAGATTATCAAAATCCAATTGTGTTATTTTGCAAACAAAATTTACAGAATTCTGGAAACTAATTATCTTTTATAGGCTTTTATTAACAGCTTTATACTTACCTGTGTCTATAATTGACATCTGGGGACAGACTCTCATGAGACAACTCTTCAATGCTACCCCTCTACTGAGGTACAAAAATATCTATGGAAAGGCTTGATCTAGTTTAGAAAAGGATCCTGAAGCATGCTAATTTCAGACATAAAGCATGTATGGATGAAAAATGTAGTTAACCCATTTTCAGAGAACTTGCAATGTTATAAATCATGATATATATGATGTGATATTTCTCAAAGAAATAATTTACTAAAGTAATACAGAGTCATGAAGTGTAACTGTATGGCAATAGCTACTAGAAATACAGTAGTCAGGTGGAGTCAGGGGAGGAAAAATATTTTACTAATTAATAAAACATTTTCCTTCCATACAGGAAGTTTTCTGATTGCCATCCAGGTGCCATGCCAGAGACTTGAGGAAGAAAATTTTAAAAGCAAGAGCAGGTAAGTTTGACCACACAGGGAAGAATTTTACTTTACAGAGTGTCTTTTGCTAATAGGAAGGCATTTAATAACCATTGAAGAACTAGTAATAAAAAAATAAATTTCTAAGGGATGAGACAAACATATAAATGACTGGAGAAATAGAATACTGTGTTGATGGAGATTGACTCTACAGGAAATTTCCTGGAACATCCTGTTCTTCCGGAGATGTAGTGAGAGCACATTGCATTCTCTGACTAAGTTCCTCAGAATTACACATAGGGTCATCATAAATTAATTGGGGCAAATTTCTCTGGCCATCAGTAATATTTCCATAATTGTTAGCTACTATTTCAAGATTACCATTCTTTGGGCTATGAAGACAACAGCTTCAAACCTGCATGACAAATGCAAGGTCCTTCCTTTGACATTGGTTTTCATAAGTTTAGGGTATTCATGAGAAGAATTTGAGTGGTGGGTAGGAGTAATGTTTCATACCAATCTATCAAATCAGCCTTCTATCTTTCATTAAAAAATAAATAAATAGTGTTTCTTTGACAGGAACACACTAAATTTCAGACCTTATTTAATGCAGAAAGTTTGGTGATTGACTAGAAATTTTATATTCTCAATTAAAATAAAAATAATGTCATTATTTTTAGAGAAGTTAAAAAGACACATAGAATCAAGTTTCCCTTTTTTTCAGTTAACTATGGTTATCCATATTAACATTTATAGAGTAGAAATATGTTTTCACAGAAAACATTCTGTAACAATTTTAATAATATAATGCATGTGCATTATTTACTTAGGACTATGTCTGTATCTAGTTAAAGTAATTTTTTATCGAATCATTATGTTAGTGCAATTCCTTTTGTGTCCTGTGGATTTATCAGCATAGATTTATAACTTTAGAGAATTCAAAAACAGCTTACTAACATAATAAGTCAACCTAGAGGTTTCTGCAGATTGAATAACTGATTCATAAAATCTATTACATTCCAACCTCACAAAGACGTTGATAGAAACAAGATCTTCCAATAAGATTCACTTTGCTACACATATTAAAATCAAGGGGACTATTTCATGAAATGATTGATTTAAACATTGTATTTTCAAGATACAATATATCATATCTGCTGGCCCTAATTTCTATTTGTGAAATGACAAACTACAGTGAAAAGAAACTTGCAAGTAAACACAGAGATATGAAAGCTCATAATTAGTATGATGTCAAATACAATGCTTTCCCATTCCTAGCAGAAGATATTTTTCATGTTTATGTCTATTTTCCATTGTGTTAACAAGTAACAAGTCATTGAATTTACCATTCAGTATACTTCTTATATGCTAAACTAGAAGACATAATGTAATAGTTTCCATGTAATCATCATTATTTTCAAGGATATTCTCCCATTATTTTACTCTCCAGAGAATTTTTATCTATGTTAAGGGAAATGTGTTTGTACAAAAAAAAAAAAAAATGCAGGAAGACATAGAAGCATCATGAAGAAAGGCAACCCAGAAATGGGATCCAGAATCTAGAAATCTTCAGGGTTTCTGGAAACTTAATGAAATTCTCCAGGGTCAAATTAGTGATGCAAGCTTGCAGTGATTCTACCTTGAAGGTTCTCTTTTCTCTATCCACTGACAGATATAATATCTCTTTTTACTTCAAATAAAGGAAGATGTAGAAACATAGATTTTATATAATATAAGTAAAAATGCCCAATTTCTGGTTGATATATGTTATTGAGATTTTTACTGGAATAGCATTGAATCTGTAATTTGCTTTGGGTAGGATGACCATTTTGATAATATTAATTCTTCCAGTCCATGAACAGGGAATGCCTGACCATTTATTTCTACATTCTTCAATTTATTTAAACAATGTTTTATATATTTTTTGTAGACTTTCTCACCTATTTTGCTATGTATATTGCCAAGTATTTGATTTTTGTTTCAATTATAAAAGGGATTGTTTTCTTGATTTCTTTTCTTCTGACTGAGAGTATATAAGAAGGCTGCTATTTATTGTGTGTTGATTATGTATCTGTCTACTTTACTAAACTAGTTTATTATTTTGATTTGTTTTTCTGTGGAGTTTTTAGGGTTCTGCATGCATAATATCATGTTGTCTTCAAATAGCTATAGTTTTACTTCCATAATTGATTCCTTGTATGTCTTTCTCTTATCTCATTGCCCTGGTTAAGACTTCCAGTATTATATTGAAAAGCAATAGAGAGAGTTGACAGCCTTTTCTTGTTCCTGATTTTAACAGAAAGGATTTCAGCTTTTACCTTTGAATAATATTGGCTGTGGGTTTATTATCTAGGCCTTTTACATATTAAGACATATTCCTTCTAGCTCAAGAATTTTGAGGGTGTTCATCATAAATAGGCAAAATTTGTTGAATGTTTCTAAGCATCTATTGATATAATCATATGGTTTCTGTTTTTCTTTTTATTGATGGATTGAATTACATTAATTGAATTTCAGCATTTGAGCCATCCTGGTTCCCCTGAGAGATGGGTGTTAAGGACTCCTACTATATATGCTATAATATTTGTTTTGAGAGATGGCAATACTTATATGTTTTGGTGCTCCTTCATTTGGTAAGTATGCTGATATATATTTGGTATGCATATGCTGATATGTTATGTATTTTGTTCATTTGGTAAGTATGTTATAACTTCCTAATATACTGCCCTGCCCTCTTAATCATAATGTAGTGTCCATCTTTATCTCTTTTCAACATTTTTAGTTTGTATTCTATTTCATTTGATATAATTATAGCAGTTACTGATTTCTTTTTTGGTTCATTTGTTTGTAGTATTGTCTTCCAACCTTGTACTTTCTATGTTTCTTTTGTAGTTACATGTGATTCCTGGAGACAGAAAATTAGATTTTGACTTTTAATCCAGCCTTCTACTCTGTGCCTTTTTTTTTATTGATGAGTTTAATCCATTCATATTTATAGTTAATACCAATATTTTGGAATCTGTATTTTCCATTTTGTCTTTTTGTATTTCATTCACAATATTGTTTAAAAATATTGTATTTATGCATCCAAAAACCTGGGCATAGTCAAAGGTATGTGGGATTGAGGTTTCACTGGATACAAGTGAGGAGCACACAGATGAATTAAATGAAGCACAGTGCACAGGAGTAGCATGTGAGAGAGGGAAGTTCTGCTGCACCATGTGGATTAGCTCACTGGCCAGGAGTTGAACTCATGCTGTAGTGGCTGTGGTGTGCTGAGACTTAACCCCTTGTGACACTACATTGTTCTGAGACTTCATTGTTCTGAGACTTAACCCCTTGTGACACTACATTGTTCTGAGACTTCATTGTTCTGAGACTTAACCCCTTGTGACACTGGGAAGTCCCAAATGCCTTATGCATTTTTTTTTCCTTCACCCCTCTGTTGGTTTGGGCTACTACTTGTGTATATTTTTGTTTGTTTGTTTTGGAGTGGAGGTTTACTAGTAATAGATTTCTGGAGATTCTGTTTATCTAAAAAGGTCCTTATTTTTCCAGCATAATGGAAGAAAAACTTTGCAAGGTAATTACTTGGTTCACATTTGTTGACTTGTAGTTTGATGACTATGTCATTCCATTTTCTTCTTGCCTGTAATGTTTCTTCAGAGAAGCCTGTAAGCCTGATTCGCATTCCTTTCTAAGTTATCTATTTCTTCCCTCTCAACAGCTTCATTACTTTTTCTTTGTCTTGGACTCTTGAAAACTTGATTATTATGATACTAGCTGTAGTTTTCCTTTCATTGTGGTAATTTGGTGTTCTCACTTCTTGTATGAATATTTTCATCTCCTTCTTAATTCTTGGCTATTTCTCTTTGATTATACCCTGTAATAGTTTCTTGGTTCCATGGTCTCTTTTCTCACATTTTGGGATTCCTACAACTCTTATATTCCCTTTCCTCATGGTGTCAGACAGTTACCAAAGTTTTTCTTCATTATTTTTCCTTCTTACTTCTGTTTCATTTTATTTTTTTAATCTTTTTATTTCTGCATCTTTGAGAGTAGTGATTTATTCTTCCATTTAATTGATTCTGTTTTATGGTGCTTTCCTTCAGAGTTCTTTACCTCTACCATTAATATTTAATTATCTGTTTCCTTCAATTCTTCTTTAAGAAGTCAAGTTCATTCTATAGTTCATCAACTATATTACTCATATGAAAATTATTTCCCATTTGTTTTCTTTATTATTTAAATTATGATGATTTTAAATTATCTCTTAGGCATGCAAAGAAGTTCTTCCATGTCATAATAGTTCAGTTTGGGTGGCTGATTTTCTTTTTGTGATGTGTCCTAGCATGAGGTCCTGTTTGGTTATTTGTATTTTTCCTTCTCATTCTTCTTTTTTTTTTTTCTAATTTAATATATGCTTTGGGCACAGTGCCACTAGAACTGTTAGGAAACACTTTGGGCTGCTGCTTCTGGGATGTTTGGAACTGGTGGCCAAAATACATCCAGCATTGTTAATGCCAAACTCCACAAGAGTAATGATACTGTTGATTTGCTGATGGGTACTGTCCCTGAAGATCCCTTTCCTCTGTATTTACTCAATTTTGGATGGGGGCTAGGGGTGTCAAAGTGTCCCTGAATCAGCAGGGCTGCATTTTCCCAGTGCCTGCAGTTATTCTTGATGGCAGTTCCCTCACTGTCTGTCTCTATTCATTTCCTAAAATGGTCACAGGGACTGCAGCCACCTTGCTGGACATGTCTGCCATTTTACTGACTTTTGTTTCCAGAGGGGGTATGTGGGGTACCTGACTCCGACAATGGTGCAGGGTCTGTGCTTTCCCTTTGTTTACAGTTCACCTTGATCTGTTATTTTAGTTATTTTTTGCTCTTTAATTTTTTATTTAAAAAAATTTTATAATATAATAGTTTATTTTTACATCATTTTGTACATTTTTTCCCCCATCTCAGTTGTAATCCCCATTGGATTCCCACCACCAAGTCACCCATCTGCCATCACCATAGTCCAGTACATTTCCCTCCCCCACCCGTTTTTGATCTCATTCCCCACTCAACCCCCACAAAATGTCTCTGGTATACGGCTGTTCATTATTCTTGTTATTTTCTCACCTGGTCCATTATACTCCTGCTATGAGTGAAACCATCCGGTATTTTTCTTTTTCTTTTTCTTTCTGGCTTATTTCACTAAGCATGATCTTTTCCAGCTCCACCCAAGTTGCTGCAAAAGACATGTGGTTTTTTTTTTTTTTTTTTTGGTTGCTGAGTAATATTCCATTGTGTATATGTAGCATACCTTTATAATCCAGTCATCCACTTTTGGGCATTTGGGCTGTTTCCATGTCTTTCCAATTGTGAATAAAGTAGCAATAAACATGGGGATGCAGCTATCTTTTTGAATCAGTGTTTTTGTGTCTTTTGGGTAGATACCTAGGAGTGGGATTGCTGGGTCATAGGGAAGCTCCATGTTTAGCAGTTTGAGGAAGCTCCAAACAGTTTTCCATAGTGGTTGCACTAGTTTGCATTCTCACCAGCAGTGCAGGAGTGTTCCTTTTTCTTCACATTCTCGCCAACATTTTTGTTAGTTGTTTGGAGATGTGCCATTCTCACTGAGTTGAGGTGGTATCTCATCGTGGTTTTAATTTGCATCTCCCTTATTACGAGTCATGTTGAACATTTTTTCATATGTTTTTTGGCCATCTGCATTTCCTCTTTGGAGAAGTGTCTTATTAGCTCTTCTACCCATTTTTGGATGGGATTGTTTATTTTTGTTGAGTTTCATCAGTTCTTTTTGTATCTTTGTGATCAATCCTTTTTTCCCAATTAGTGGGATGTCTGTTTTTTGTAATGTCTCTTTTGCTGTACAGAAGCTCTTTAACTTGATGTAGTCCCATCTATTTATCCTTGTTTTCACTATTGTGGCATTGGGTGCTCTATCTTTAAAGATGTCACTGAAATTTATGTCAGGTAGTGTTTGGCCCATATTTGCTTCCAGGTATTTTATGTTTTCCATTCTTATGTCTAAGTCTTTAATGCACTTCAAGTTGATTTTTGTGTATGGTGAGAGGTAGTGATCTAGTTTCACTTTTTGCATGCAGCTTCCCAGTTTTCCAAGAACCATTTGCTGAACAAACTTTCTTTGTTCCATTGTATCTTCTCTGCTCCTTTGTCAAAAATTAGCTGTCCATAAACTTGTGGGCTTGTATCTGGGTTTTCTATTCGAATCCACTGGTCTGTATGTCTATTCTTGTTCCAGTACCATGCAGTTGTGATTATTACAGCTTTTAGTACAGCTTGAAGTTTGAGATTGTAAGGCCTCCTTTCTGTTTTTTTCTTAGACATGAGGGTTTTGGCTATTCGAGATCTTTTGTTGTTCCATATGAATCGCATCAATATTTTTTTTCTATTTATTTGAAGAATGTCATTTGGATTTCTATTTGGATGGCATTAAATCTGTATATTGCTTTTGGCAGGATGGCCATTTTGATGATGTTAATTCTCCCGATCCATGAGCAGGGGATATCTTTCCATTTCATGGTGTCTTCTTGTATTTCTTTTCTTGTATGTCTTCTTCTTTGTATTTTCTTTGTAAAGGTCTTTTACTCTTTTGTTAGGTTGACTCCCAGGTATTTGATTTTTTTTGTTTTAATTGAAAAGGAGATTTTATTATTATTATTATTTATGCTTCTTCTGACTGGTTGTTTGTGCATAGGAAAGCCTCTGACTTTTGTTGTTGATTTTATATCCTGCTACTTTGTTAAACTGGTTGATGGTTTTGATTTTTTCCTCTCTGGAGTTTTTAGGGTTTTCCATGTAAATTAACATATCATCTGCTAATAATTGTCCTTTAATTTTTAATAAATAAAATCTAGTTTTGGAGTTTAGGGTAATTTTGATCCCATAGAATGAATTAGGAAAAGTCTCTTAAAATTCAATTTTCAACTCTGGGAATTTATATCATTATTCTCTTTATTGTATGGACTATTTCACTAGTGAAAATGTATGGTATTTACTTTGCAGAAAGTAATTTTGCTGGATATAATGACCTTCTTTGACTTTTTTTTGTTTCATCACTTTGACTATGTTAGCCTATTGCTTACTTCATTGTTTCACTTGAAAAGACATCTCAGTTTTCTCTCATCTATACAGATACCTCTATTCCTGTGTACAATGAACTTATTTTTAAGTTAAATTTTGATTTTCTTACTCTGTAAGAATCACTGTTTTTCCTTCTTTGATTTCATAATGGTTTCAGAACATGAGTAAATTATATTTTCATCATTTTCAGTCATTTTTTCCTTTGTTCTTCATCTTTAATAACCTCTATAAATTTATTTTGAGTTTCTTGATATTTTCTTATGCTTATAAAAGTGTACTGCTGAGCCCTAAAAATATCTACTCTAATTGCTTTGAACTGTAACCAAATGAAAATAAACCCCTGTGCACTTGTAAGTTTTGACACCAGTTTTTGAAGCTTGTCTGAACCCAGGAGGACTCTTATCTTCCATTCCATGGTATGGTCTCCCTGGGAGTAGCCTGTGACTTAGTTGCTATGGTAATATAAACATAATTCCCTTTTAAGTGTTTCTTTTAGAAACACTTTCCATTACTTTCAAAATTGCTGTGAGACTTGGACTTCTGTACAATGTGTTACAAATAAAATTAGTTCACTTTGGAGAGGATTTTAGAAATACTTGTTTTGGAATTGTCCTCTCCCCTGGGTTAAATCATTTCACCACTGCCTTGGAATCAAGGGATGTAGGGACAGTAGAGTGCCTCTCCTCTTTTAGAGTGACTCTTTTCTTTCCATGCAATATATTGGGCCAGATTACTTTTCACAGTACCTCTCAGCTTACTTCTCCTAATGTGGGGAATCTCCATTTTAAACACATTGAAATGGGAATGATTGAGAATTCATTATTATCAAATATACCTTTCTCAGACAAAAAGAAAAAAGAAACTGTAAAGTGAAATTAACATAAATTTTCTATTTCCTTGGAGACATCAGTAAGATAGAATTATTTTAATTTTTGAAGAAACACAGACTATGATTAGTGATTACTTTCCTTAAAATGTTTCTGATAACATCACTGTGTACTTGGATCTATGGTTAATTAAGGTCTAGGGACATAATCCCATAAGAAAAATATCAAGACTTCTTCTACCCTGTGGTACAAACAACAATGGAAATCATTAAATGATTTTGTCCTCATCCAGAATCTACTAAAATTGCATGTATTTTTCTCAGTTTTGAATCAGTTGTTGAGCATAAATGTAATCAATCCACTTCCACTAAACTTGACATATTATAGGTTTCTTATAATATACATCAACAAATTTATTACCAATAAACTATGTGAATAAAATGGAATGGTGTCAGATTCCCAACATTTACCACTAACTGGGGGAAAATTAAAATGTTACTTTATATGATAATATAACATTCATTTCTATGTTGAGATTTAGATATTTAGTTATTCACCAACTTCAAGCTAAAGGTAATGTAAAAACCATTGAAAAACTAGTTTGGGTCATATGAAAAGTAAATCTGATTCTAACAATGGTTAAGTATTTGTCCTACTGTCATGTACAGGAGATAAAAAGAACATTCATTTTGTGTGTTTTGCAAAAATATTAAGTGATCAAGTTGTAAAGTGTGGATGGAATCATTCTGCTCTTTATCTCTCTTAGAGGAAGTTTTCTAGCAGCATATTTCTACTGCCACTCATGCAGAATGGATACTGCATAAGATAAATTGTACTGAGTTTGTCTACCATTTTCCAGAGGAAGTTTAAGGCTAGTTAATGCATCTTGAGTGTTATGGAAAGAAATAATATTTATATATTCCTGCATTAGTACTTTTCTCTTGACATTCACATAGGTGTTTCTACAGGCTTTCTTTCTTTTGTTGTTGTTGTTGGTTTTATTTTGTGGCCATTATTTTTTATTGCTCATCATACTCAATGTTCATCAGAGTCAAAACACACATACTAGAGTTCATGCAAGTTTATGAAGGTATGAGGGTAATCATGTCTTCAATTATAGGAAATATCAGAATTTGATTATTTGTAGCTGTTTTAGCTAATACCCACCAAATTAAATTTAATGTTTACTTACTATTATAATTAATAAAAATAACTGATATAACCACCTGGAAATGCACATGGAAAAATGCATGTGCATTTTTTATAGTGTGCTTAAATAGCAAATAAATAAATGTAATACACATGACAAAGGTGATATATAATAAAGTATATGTTTTTTAATTAAGACCATATCAACTAGATGAATAGTTGACTTATTTAATTACTACTTCAGGACCCACAGTTTTTCAACAATCTCTCACAATTAATAATACTGAATTCCAAATATTATAAATAACATTTGGGTCATGTAATTCCATTTTCTAATTTCACATTTAAAATGTACTAAATATTTTTCCTTAATCATGACATTTACTTTTAGATATTTTTTTCTATATTTGTTTATTTATGGACTACAATTCTAATATTCTGCATTAATCAATGGAAATCTTCATCCAAATAATCAAGTTTTACATCTATTGGTATTATAATGACTGTAATTTCAAGTGATATCCAATAATATATGTCCCAAAAGAGCCTCCTTTGTGGCACATGGCTTAAAGTCAGTGCCAACAAGCTAAGTAAGTATCCACTGCAGCATGAATTCTATCCCTGGCCAGGGGGCTGAGCCACATAGCTAGCAGACCTTTCCTCTCTCACCCACTGCTCCCATCAGCTGTATGTCTGTATGTTTCATTCAATCCACCTGTTCTGTTCCCTATTCTGTACCTCATAAATCCTCTCAACCACCAGCACTTCTGTCTAGGCCTAGTCTTATATTCATAAATAAAACTTAAATATATATATATATATATATATATATATCCTGAAATATATATCAATATACCTTTAAAAGGAATCATTACATGTCAATAGAAGATAAGTTAAAAAACAAACAAGCAAACAAAAACTTCAAACATTAGGGCTTCCAAGGTGGTGGTTTCCCAAAAAAACAGAAAATATAAAAATGAAAAATTAAGTAATCTATTTAATCATTAAATTATAATTAATATATTCTTTAAAATGTTATGCTATATGGAAAATCTCTTTTCAAGGCTTATTCAGTTTGTTACTTTTATTATTCTCAGCTCAAATATAGGAACTCATAATATGATATTTACAATAAAATGAAAAATTATGATTTTTTTTTACTGTTCAGCTAAGAAAAATTCTGACTACAAATTACAAAATAAGTTAATGCGATCTTAGATGAAAGCAAACTGATTTTTTTAGTTTAAATGTTCATTATTTCAAAAGACGGTATATTATCTTCAGAATCTTTCCATCCAAATGCTTGTGTTTGAATGTTCATAATTTTGGAATTGTTATTTTATGCTTTAGGTCATAATAGATAGTCCATAATTTTGATAGAAGAGACAAAGCTTTTGTGATTCAAGACACAATCAAGAGGTTATTGAATTAGTACAGTGGAAGATTGACAATAGAAGCAAGAATTAATGTTAGAAGATGAAAGAATGATTGAATAATATACACTGATTTACAAATATTAGTATAATAGAATAAATCTTTTCATTATTTTGTGAAGGTGAAAATCTCTAAAGTATGAAGAATGTCCCATGAGATATTCAAAGTATCTTGAGTGGTGACACAGTTCTATTGACTTTCCAACAGTCAATATGTAAGATAAAATAGATCAAAATTCATAAATAAAAAGAGGCTAAATATGTGTGGCAAATTGAGAGTATGAAAGTTAAAGGCAGATATTTTCTTTCTGCAAAGTAGTATATATTGGGGCAAATAACTGCAATGATATGTTCAAGTGTTCTAAATTGATTCCATGGAAGAATATCTCAAATTCCTATTTTACAAAATATTTGTTCTAGTGATCAAAGTACAAAGAACAGATATGAAGAAAGATATATAATTATTTTGTCAAAAGTACTACATATTTTGCCTCTAGATTTTCACCTTGAATAGAATGAATTAATGTTGAAAGGAAACATGAACCAGAAGAATGAAACATCAACTGACTTCATCCTTCTGGGACTATTACCCAGCTTCAAGAATCTCTACATCCTCATCCTCATTATCCTTCTCATCTACATAGTTGCCTTTTCTGGAAATTTCCTACTGATCTTTCTCATCTGGCTGGATGCCCGCCTCCATACACCCATGTACTTCTTGCTCAGTCAGCTCTCCCTCATAGACTTGGCTTACATCTCTAGCACAGTCCCCAAGATGGCCATAAACTACATCACTGGGAGGAAAAATATTTCCTTTTTTGCCTGTGCCACTCAGATATTTTGCTTCCTCACCCTAGGCCTTGCTGAGTGCATTCTTCTAACACTAATGGCCTATGACCGCTATGTGGCTGTCTGTAACCCCCTAAGATACACAGTGCTCATGAGCCCCAAGATTTGCCTGCAGATGACAGCTGCAACCTGGATTGTGGGAGCACTTACAGCCCTTGTTAACACCATTTACCCAATGCATTTCCCTATCTGTGGCTCCAGAGAAATTAATCATTACTTTTGTGAGGTGCCTGCCATCCTGAGACTGTCTTGTGTAGACACATCAGTTTATGAGATGGTGAAATTCGTGACAACTGTTGTATTTCTCCTGGTCCCATTTATTCTGATTCTGTCCTCCTACACCCTCATCTTCCTCACTGTTCTCAGGATGAACTCTCGCAAGGGCAGGAACAAAGCTCTGGCCACCTGCTCCTCTCACTTGACAGTGGTGAGTCTCTACTTTGGTCAGGCCATGTTCATCTACATGACACCCAGCTCTTCTCACACACCTGAGGAAGACCAGATTGTTGCTGTGTTTGGTACAACAGTGACCCCAATGCTCAATCCACTCATATACAGTCTGAGAAACAAAGAAGTATTGGGGGCACTGAGGAAGTGTGTGGGAAAGATGTGCAGCTGAGAAAATAACAATAACTAATCTGTCCCATCCTCAATTTCAGGTGTGAGTCTACCTAATATTTAAAATCTATTATAGTAAGACAAGAAATTCAGTATCAAAATTGAAAATCAGAAAGCAATTTTAAATTATTTTTTGTAAAGTATTCTTACTGGTAGTAGTGAGATGAAGTCTGCGTCATAAAGATACATTGTGTTCAAGATAATCTCTTCATTATTTTTACCCTTGATTGGGGACACTCTGGTTAACCTCAACTATTACTATTATATTAATACAAGTATGTGTCCTGAATTCTTAAATAATATGATAATAAGCATTTATGTTCAAGTAATGACCTTTCAGCTGAAACTATTTAACTTTATGAATGGATTATAGGTTAGGGGCACTTTCTCTTTGCACAGTTTGTTCAGTTATTTGGCAAGATGTAGTGGAAAGATAGGTACATCTAAAATTCAGCTATTCTTATTAAAATAATCTACTCTAGAGAAATATTTGTACATTAGCTCAAGAAGATAAATTTTTTTGTTTGTTTTGGCAGTGTTTTATATAGCTAAAAAATAATGTTAAGTGGAGACAATAATAAAAATATATTGTGGTTAATCACTGTAAATGTAAGAGCATGTTATAAATCACTTAAAAACAAAAATAGTTCATAAAAATTAATAAATATCAAACAATGATTAGACAGAAAAAAAAGTTACAAAAAGATAGAGTATAGAAATATAAATTTAAAATCACAGGGAATATTTATTCATGTATTTATCTACAGTGGACTGGAAGATTGGAAAGAAGTCTGAGGAAGACTATCATGAATCCTCAATTATATAAACAATGTTTTTATCTTTTAAAAAATATTTTACGGGCTCTCCCTGGTGGTGCAACAGGTTAAAGCACAGCACAAAGAAGCTTAAGCCACTTCAGCATGAGTTCGATCCCAGGCCCCTGTAGTGATCCTCATGGCAAGGCAGACCTCTCCTGACCCCTCGGCTGCTCCCCTCAGCAGTGTACTTCGCTGATCTGCCTGTTCTGCTCCCCCCTCTGTCTCTGGTGAATCCTCTCACCCTCCACATCTCTGGCCTGTACCCCAGTTCTGTACGAAAAAATAAATAAATCTTTAAAAAATATATTTTACAGCAGAATGTTTTGAATGGATAAAATTACTTTTCGGTTTCATTTTATCTTTGATTGCTTATAAAACAAGCTTGATAAATGTATCATTAAAATAAATTTTCTAGGCCCTCCCTGGTGGAGCAGTGGATTGAGAGGCAGCAATGCAAGCTAACAACCTCCACTTCAATGTGAGCTTAATCTCCAGCCCCATGGAGCTGCCGACCTCTCCTAACCTGCCCACTGCTCCCCTCAGCAGTATACTTCATCAACCTGCCTGTTCTGCTCCCTGCTCTGTCTCTGGTGAATCTTACCACCTCTGCCCTTCTGGCCTATACCCCAGTCCTGTATTCATAAATAAATGAATCTTAAAAAATTAAAAATAGATAAATAAAATTTCTAAGTGATACATTTTAAAATAAAATAAAGGCAGGGCCCTCCTTGGTGATGCAGGAGGTTAAAGCACAGCACTGCAAGTGAGCTGCAGCTGTTTCAGTGCAAGTTTGATACCACACCCCAGAGGTGTATCTCTATTTCTGACAAAAGACCACTCTGTCTCTGACGAATCCACTCACCAGCCCTGTGCCTCTGTCCTGTACCCCAGGTCTGCATGAATAAATAAATGTATCTTTAACAAAAATAAAAATAACTGCATCATGCATACCCATATGTGTATATGTATTTATCCTTTCATTTTAATTTTTGAGCATGTAACTTTATTATATAAATAATTATTTCATTTTATTACATCATTCTTCATTTTGAACAAATTTGATTTATTTTCTCAGTCTCTGTGTTTCTCACCACATCCATGACCTATTATTATCACTTGTGCTCTTTATACCATGTTTTCACTCCTTTCTCTATCCCTCCTTTTCTATTTGCCTCAGATCTATGGTCTACTTTGTCTTTTTTTTTTTTTCTGGTCTTTTGTCAGAAATAGAGCTACAATAGAGAAGGGGTGAAGAAACACTTCAAGACATATCTAACTCCATGAGAAAAGAAAATATAAGTATCAAAGAAATCCCAGAAGGAGAAGAGAGAGAAAAGGGAACTTGAAAAAATATTCAAGGAAAAAAAAAATTAAAATTCCTTACAACTTGAAGTGGAAAATGAAAACAGACATACAGAAAGTTAAAATTATACTAAACTACCTTAAGGAAAAGAAATCTACAGAAAGGCACACAAGTACAGCAACCAAGAATCCAAGACAAAGGAAAAAATATTGAAGCTGATAGGAGAAAGAAACAGATAACCCACAAAGGAGCACCAATTAAACTTATTTGAAGAGACACTGTGACAAAAGAAAGGACAGAATGACATATTCAAAATGCTCCAAGACATAATGCCAGCCAAGAATATACTACAAACTTTTCATTCCTTTATGAGGAAAAAATAAGAATCTTGTCAGACAAACAAGCCTTTGGAATTGTGTACAGCTAAACCCACACTCCAAGTAATATTACAAAAAGCCTTAAAATATAAACCATAGGCTCTCCCTGGTGGCACAGTTGGTTAAAGTACCATATTTTGAAGCTCTCCAAATCTACTACAGCATGAGTTCAATCCCCAGCCACATGGCAGACCTCTGCTGACCAGCCTGCTGCTCCCCTCAGCAGTGCACTTTGTCAATCTGCCTGTTATGCTCCCCACTCTGTCCCTGGTGAATCCTCTCACCACCCCCTGCACCTCTGGCATGTACCCCAGTTCTGTAAGCATAAATAAATAAATCTTTAAAAATAATAATATATATATATATATATATGCCACAAAAGTAGTGAACTTAAAGAATTGAGTGAGAAATTAAAAAGAGACACAATATGATGGACAGAAGGTTAGAAATAAATGTCCATGTATAAATAATCAATCTAAACATTAATGGACTTTTGCCATTTGTGACAACATGGATAGAACTGGAACTAAGCAAAGTGAGCCAGAAGCAGAAATATAAATGCTGAATGTTTTCACATATATGTTTACTTTAGAGAAACTAAGCAAATGGCAGAGAAAGTCAAACTGTAAGACTGGCTCTTGAAAAGAAATCATAAATCTGAGACACTCAGGAGAGGAGGGGAATGGAGAAGAGGAGAGTATAGAATGTGTGTACTTCTTCCTGGTGGTGCAACAGTTAAAGTGCAGCACCGTGAAGTTAGCCACAGCCTCTTCACTGCATGTTTGATTGCCAGGCAAGGAGGTGACCTTCATGGTGTGGTAAACCTCTCCTGACCCACCTACTGTTCCCCTCAGCTGTGTATTTCAGTACATCTGCCTGTTCTTATACCTGCTTTGACTCTGGTGAATTCTTTCAACACTCCTGCACCTCTGACCTGTACCCCAGTTCTGTATGCACAAATAAGTCTTTTAAGAAAATGTGTGTATAGGAGGTGAGAGGGCATTAGTGTTTCAATGGTAGACTATGGGCACTTTGGTGAGAAGAAAACTATGATGAGGACACCTAAGGGGAGAAAACCTATATTGTGGGGGGGGGGGGAAATAAACAAGGATGATTAAAAACACAAATAAAAAGGTAGTGGTATATATACAAGATGGAATAATACTCAGTTATAAAAACAACGAACCCTGCTATATGCAACAACTTAGATTGAGCTGGAGAAAATTATGTTAAGTGAAATAAGCAAAAAGAGAAATATAAATACTGGGTGATTTCAATTTCATTTGATAAATCCTATTTACTTTTTTCCCTTGACTTTCTAGTGTATAAGTGGATTTTTATCAGATAAACTGATACTGAAACCACATAAATTTGTAATAATATTGAAATTACTAGGGTTTTTTTTGCCACTAAAATGTTTGGGGAAAACTAAGAACTTTGATCTTAGTTCATGTTTGTTTTAATATAATTTTCTTTAAAAATCAATTGCTTTTCTTTAAAAAGCAATCCCTAATTGCTTCAAGTATTTTGCTATCATATTTTCAACATGGATTTTAAATTCTCTACTTCTAAATGGATGATCAAAACCCAATTGTGTTATTTTTGCAAACAAAAAGTACAGAATTTCTGGACACCTTTTATCTTTTATAGGTGGTTACTAACATCCCTGTACTTATTCTGTGTCTATAATTGACATCTAGGGACAGACTCTCATGAGACAATTCCTCAATGCTTCCTCTCTACTGTGGTACATAAAATCTATGGAAGGGCTTGATCTAGTTTAGAAGTGGATACTGAAGCATGCTGATATCAGACCTACAGCACATATGGAGGAGAAATGTAATTATTCAGTTTTCAGAGACCTTGAAATGTTATAAATCATGATATATTTGATGTGGGATTTCTCAAGGAAAGTATTGACTATGTAATATAAGAGACATGGGACATAACTGCATAACAATAGCTACTGGAAATGCAGTAGGCAACAATTACTAAGGGTGGAACTAATTAACTAAACATTTTCCTTCCATACAGGAAGTTCTCTGTCATCCAGACCCTATACCAGAGGTTTGAGGAAGAAAACTTTAAAAAGCAAGAGCAGGTAAGTTTGGATCACATAAGAAGGAATCTTATTTTGCAGAATGACAAATAGGAAAGTGTTTAATAGCCATGGAATAACTAGTAATAAAGAAATAAATTTCTAAGGGATGAGAACAACATATAAATGACTAAAGAAATAGAATACTGTGTTGATGGAGATTGACTCTACAGGAAATTTCCTGGAACATCCTGTTCTTCAGTGGGTGTAGTGAGAGCACACTGTTGTATTCTTCTCTAAGTTCCTCAGAATTACACATAGGGCCATCATAAATTAATCGAGGCAAATTTCTCTGGCCATTAGTAATATTTCCATAATTGTTAGCTACTATTTCAGAATTACCATACTTTGGGCTATGAAGACAACAGCTTCAAACCTGCATGACAAATGCAAGATCCTTCCTTTGACATTGGTTTTCATAAGAGTTTAGGGTATTCATGAGAAGAGTTTGAGTGGTGGGTAGGAGTAATGTTTCATACCAATCTATCAAATCAGCCTTCTATCTTTCATAAAAAAAAATAGTGTTTCTTTGACAGGAACACACTCAATTTCAGACCTTATTTAATGCAGAAAGTTTGGTGATTGACTGGAAATTTTATATTCTCAATTAAAATAAAAATAATGTCATTATTTTTAGGGAAGTTAAAAAATCTATGCTCAATATACTTCTTGTATGCTAAACTATAATATATGATGTAATATTTTACATGACATCATTATTACTTATAAAGACATTCTCCCACTATTTCACTCCCCAGAGAATTAATATTTGTGTTAAGGAAAGTGTCTATGTACAAAAAATGCAGGAAGACAGAAAAGATCATGAAAAAGGGCAACCTAGAAATGGGATCCACAATCCAAAGATCTTCAGGTTTTCTGGCAATTTAAAATAAAATTCTCCAGGGCCAAATAAGTGATTTAAGCTTATAATGATTCTTCCTTGAAAGTGCTCTGCTCTCTATCCACTGACTGACATTATATGTTTCCTTTTTATTTCAAGTAAAGGAAGATATCAGAACATAGATTTAATGTAACATAAATAAAAATGCACTATTTCTGGTTGATACTGTTTAAAAAGAGAAGAGACACTGCATGTGAATCATCAGGGAACACAAAATAAATCAAGTTATTAACCTAGGAATGAATATTTATGACTATTTGTCATCATGTAAGTATGAGTTCATGCATCTATTTGTCATTAGTGGATATGTACAACTACTATAAGATTAGAATCATAAAAGTCACTTGCCATAATTTAAAAGTATTCTGAAGGATATATTTTTTTTTCCTGGGGCAATGGAAAAATAACTAAAAGAGTAATCAACAAAGGGATCTGACTGTTATTGTCTATTGAACAAGGAAATAATTGAAGTGCACATATAAATTATAAAAATAGGAGGGAAGTATAAAAAAAGCTGAGTAATTATTATGGAGCTTAGCAAGAAAATAGAATGAGCAGCCTATTTCATTTGGCTAACAATTAAAAGCTTTGAATAGAATTGTGAAAATTTCTCAAGAAAAGTTCAGGAAATGTTCTCAGAATAGATATTTAACAATACATGACACAAGAATTACAATAATCTAAACAAGATAAAAATTCAAATATATGAGTGCATGATAAGCAACTATTAGCAAAAGAATGAAGTATGAATTTCTTCAAAGAAAACTAATTTTAGGATGTAATATTATTAATTTCTAGGTAAAGTTGTTTTGACTTGATGAAGTGTTTCAATGTCTCTCTTATAAATATACACAGTTTTATTGTCCTAGTCATAAAAATACAAATAAGAGTGCTGACCAAGATGTTAAATTACATAGTTTAACAACATTTTATTTCTGAAAATTTTCAATTGCAATAGATGATTTGAATAAAGCATGGAACTGAAGAATAAAACTTCAACTGATTTCATCCTACTAGGACTCCTTCCCTGGTTCAGACATACTCACCTCCTCATCTTCACCATCCTCCTTATTTACACTATTGCCTTTGCTGGGAATTCCATACTGATCCTCCTCATCTGGCTGGATGCCCGCCTCCACACACCCATGTACTTCTTGCTCAATCAGCTCTCCCTCATAGACCTAGCTTACATCTCCAGCACAGTTCCCAAGATGGTCATAAACTACTTTACTGGGAGGAAAAATATTTCCTTTTTTGCCTGTGCCACTCAGCTCTTTTTCTTCCTCACCCTTGGCCTCGCTGAGTGCTTTCTTCTAACACTCATGGCCTATGACCGCTATGTGGCTGTTTGTAACCCCCTGAGATACACAATCCTCATGAGCCCCAGGGTCTGCCTGCAGATGGCAGCTGCAGCTTGGGTTGGGGGAGCCCTTGCAGCTCTTGTCCACACCATTTATCCGATGCATTTCCCCATCTGTGGTTCCAGAAAGATAAATCATTACTTTTGTGAGATGCCTGCCATCCTGAGAATGTCTTGTGTGGACATATCTGCCTATGAGATGTTGAAGTTTGTGTCAACTATTGTGGTTCTCCTGGTCCCGTTTATACTCATTGTGACCTCTTATACTCTCATCTTCCTCACTGTCCTGAGGATGAACTCTCGCCAGGGCAGGAACAAAGCCCTGGCCACCTGCTCCTCCCACCTTACAGTAGTGAGTCTCTATTTTGGTCAGGCAATATTTATATACATGGCACCCACCTCTTCTCACACACCTGAGCAAGACCAGATTGCATCAGTGTTTGGAACAATTGTGACCCCCATGCTCAACCCACTCATCTATAGTCTAAGGAACAAAGAAGTGGTAGGAGCTCTGAGAAAGTGTATGGGGAAATTTTGCAATTGAGAAAATGTCTTGTTTCTATAATATCACTGTCATAAAGGTTTCATCTTCAATGTCATGGTCATTGGATTCTCATAATGGTAATATAAAATTTTAAGGAAGAAGAATATTCTAGAACTCATACATAAAGAAATTAATTTTGTTGGATGGAATTGGTGTTCATTATTCAGAAGAATACAGATTTAAGTTGTTTATTACTGGCCTATTTGGTAAATTACATCTATTTTGACAATAACATTTGCATAGAAACAAAAGATCTCCAATCTCTTGAGTACCATCAATGCAACATGACTGCCATCCTAGAACTAAGTCCTTTATTGATGCTTCTTATTTTAAAACCATCATATAGGTATTAGCTTTCATTGAGCCATTTATTTTCAATACCATATAGGAATCTCTACTTCAAAAATATTCAAAGACCATTAGTTACATAGACTTTTCCTCTTTAACCCTTACTTTCTCCAATCTCATATTATTATATTAACATATCATTTTTACATTTTATTATATATATTTGATATATTTATATATTTCCTTCTAAATTATCCTATAACTTTAGACAAGTATAGATAGAAATAACAAGGTGAGTTGAGGAAAAGTTTAATGGATTATAATGAAGCAGGTTTTTCTAGTAATTTTCAACATTTTTCATCTTCCATAGGTGAATTATATTTTTCAAGCTAATTAAATAACTCACCTTAATGGTTTTATATTCATATTCAGCAGTTTACAGTTTAAAATGAACACATCTACTGGATTGTCATGTTTATGTGGTCTTTTAAATATAACAACCATGATAAATGTGATATTATAAAATTTAAATTTATTTTATAGGAACTCTTCAAATTAATATTATATTCTTTTCATTTTTTATAATATAATAGTCTATTTTTATAACATTTTGTGCACATTTCCATCTAAGTTGCAAACCCATTGGGCTTCCCATCACCAAATCACCATGTGCCATTTCCCTCCCCCCACTGTTTCTGCTCCCATTCCACACTCCAATCGCACAAAATGGCTCTGGTATATAGCTGTTCATCATTATCATTATTTTCTCGCCTGTTCTGTTATATTCCTGCTATGAGAGAAACCATCTGGTATTTTTCCTTTTCTTTCTGACATATTTCACTAAGCATGATCTTTTCCAGCTCCATCCATGTTGTTGCAAAAGACATGTTTCTTTTATTTTGGTTGCTGAATAATATTCCATTGTCTATATGTACCACATCTTTCTAATCCAGTCATCTACTTTTGGGCATTTGGGATGCTTCCATGTTTTTCCAATTGTAAATAAAGCAGCAATAAACATGGGGGAGCAGGTATCTTTTTCAATCAGTGTTTATGTGTCTTTTGGGTAGATACCTAGGAGTGGGATTGCTGGGTCCTAGGGAAGCTCCATTTTTAGCAGTTTGAGGAACCTCCAGTTTTCCATAGTGGTTGTACTAGATTGCATTCCCACCAGCAGTGCAGAAGAGTTCCTTTTTCTCCACATCCTCACCAACATTTGTTGTTGCTAGTTGTTTGAAGATGTGCCATTCTCATTGGGGTGAGGTGGTATCTCATTGTGGTTTTAATTTGCATCTCCCTTATTACGAGTGATGTTGAACATTTTTTTCATATGCAAGTTGGCCATTTGCATTTCCTCTTTGGAGACGAGTCTTTTTAGCACTTATGCCCATTTTTTTTGATGGGGTTGTTTATTTTTGTTGAGTTTCATCAGTTCTCCATATTTGTTTTTTGTAATATTTCTTTTGCCAACTTTAATTCCAGGTATTTTATGGTTTCCATTCTTATGTCTAGGTCTTTAATCTATGTCAAGTTGATTTTTGTATATGGTGTGAGGTAGTGATCTAGTTTCTTTTATTTTTTTGCATGTAACTTCCCAGTTTTCCCAGCACCATTTGCTCAAAAACTTTCTATGTTCCACTGTATCTTCTTTGCTCCTTTGTCAAAGATTAGCTGTCCATAAACCTGTGGGTTTATATCTGTGTTTTCTATTTGAATCCACTGGTCTGTATGTCTGTTCTTGTTCCAGTACCATGCAATTTTGATTATTATAGCTTTGTAGTATAGTTTGAAGTTTGGGATTTTAACGCCTCCATTCTCTTTCTTCTTAGCCATGAGAGTTTTGGATATTCGAAGTCTTTTGTTGTTCCATATGAATCCCATCAGTATTTTTTCTATTTCTTTGAAGAATGTCATTGAGATTTTTATTGGGATAGCGTGAAAACTGAATATCGCTTTTGGTAGGATGGTCATTTTGATGATGTTAATTCTTCCGATCCATGAGTAGGAGATGTCTTACCATTTCATAGTGTCTTCTTGAATTTCTTTTAACGGTGTTTTGTAGTTTACTTTTTGTAGATATTTTACCTCTTTTGTTAGGTTGATTCCCAGGTATTTGATTCTTTTTGTTTTAATTGAAAAGGGGATTTTTTTTCTTCTGATTGGTTGTTTGTGTATTAAGAGGCCTCTGATTTTTGTGTATTGAAATATATTATATCCTGCTACCTTGCTAAACTGCTTGATGGCTTTGATTAGTTTCTCTGTGGAGTTTTCAGGGTTTTTCATGTAGATTAACATATCATCTGCAAATAAGGACAGCTTTACTTCTATTTCCCTATTTGGATTCCATGTATGTCTTTTTCCTGTGTTATTGCTCTGGCTAGATCTTCCAATGTTCTGTTAAAGAGCAGTGGAGATAGTGGACACACTTGTCTTGTTCCTGATCTCAAGGGAAAGTCTTTCAGTTTTTCTCCATTGAGGATAATATTGGCTGTGGGCTTATCGTAGATGGCTTTTATCATGTTGAGGTATGTTCCTTCTATTCCAAGGATTTTGAGGTCCTTAAATATAAATGGGTGTTGAACTTTGTCGAATGCCTTCTCTACATCTATTGATATGATTATGTGGTTTTATTCTTCTGTCAGTTGATGTGATGATTTATATTAACTGAATTTCTGATGTTGAACCATCCTTGTGCTCCTGGGATAAAGCCCACTTGGTCACGCTGTATTATTTTTTTTAATGCATTGTTGGATTCTTTTGGTAAAAATTTTTGCTGAGGATTTTTGCATCAATGTTCATTAGGGAGATTGATCTGAGGTTTTCTTTCTTCGTGTTTTCTTTGTTAGGTTTTGCTACTAGTGTGCTGTTGGATTCATAGAAAGTATATGTAGTTTTCCTAATTTTTTGAGTTTTTGGATGAGTCTGTGTAGGATAGGCACCAGTTCTTTTCTGAACATTTGGTAAAATTCATTTAAATATACATCTGGTCCTGGGCTTTTATTTTTGGGGAGGTTTTTGATTATTTCTTTAATTTACTTGCTTTTAATTGTCTTGTTTAGTTGTTCTATTTCTTCTGTATCTAGCTTGTAGAGTGGTGGTTGTAGACTTATAGGAATTTGTCCATTTCTGCAATAAATTGTCAAATTTGTTTGCATATAGTTGTTCATAATATTTGATTCTTCTTTTGATTTTTGCTGGATCTGTTGTGAATTCCTGTCTTTCATTTATGATTCTGTTTATTTGTGCCTGCTCTTGTTTTTACTTTGTGAGCCTGGCTAGTGGCTTTTCTATATTGTTTATTTTTTTTTTTCAAAGAACCAACTGTTTGTTTCATTGATTTTTTGGACTGTTTTTCTAACATCTATTTCATTTATTTCTGATTTAACTTTTATTATTTTCTGTCTTCTACTGGCTTTGGGGTTATTTTGTTTTTCTTTTTACAGTTCTTTAAGGTGTGACATTAGGTTATTTCTTGTTTCTTTATGTGAGCCTATATTGATATATATTTTCCTCCTATAACTGCTTTTAATGTGTCCCATAAGTATTGAAGACATGAGTCGCCATTGTCATTCCTCTCCAGGTATTTTTTAATTTCTTCTTTAATATCCTCATTGATCCAATGGTCTTCGAATACTGTGAGTCTCAGTCTCCACATGGTAGGTGGGTTTCTTGTCTTGCTCATATGGTTTATTTCTAGTTCATTCCTTCATGGTCAGAGAAAATAATTGTTAATATTTTGATCTTAGTGTATCTATTGATATTTATCTTGTGACACAGAATGTGGTCAATCCTAGATAATGATCAATGTGGGTTTGAGAAAAATGTGTACTCAGACTTTTTGGGGTTTAGTATTCTATAGATGTCTGTTAGGCTCATGTTGTCCAGGTCCTTGTTCAGAGCTTTAATGTCTTTGCTGATTTTTTGTCTTGTTGATCTGCCCATTGTGGAGAGTGGCATGTTGAAGTCTCCTACTATGTATGTGTTTTCTCTGATATACGTTTTCATAGATGGCAGTAGTTTCCTGGTATATTTTGGTGCCCCTTAATTTGGTGAATATATGTTGATGATTGTCATTTCTTCTTGTTGTATTGTCCCCTTAATCATAATGTAGTGGACTTCCGGGTATCTTTTAATCTATTTTAGTTTGAAGTCCATTTTATCTGTGATAAGTATAGCTGTTCCTACCTTCCTTTTTGTCCATTTGCTTATAGGATTGTTTTCCAGCCTTTTATTTTCAATATGTATTTTTCTTTTGCATTTAGATATATTTCCTGCAGACAGCAGATCATTGGGTTCTCTTTTTTTAATCCATCCTGCAATTTTGTGTCTTTTTATTGATGAGTTTGAGCTATTTGTATTTAGAGATAATATTGATACACTGGCACATACATTTGCCATTTTGGTAATTTTGTCTTTTTATTCCTTGTTTTGAACTGTTCTTGTTCATTCTTCTGTTGATTTGGTTTGAAGGATTCTTACAATATTTTTTGAAGTGGGAATTTAGTCATGACAAAATTTCGAATTTCTGTTTCTCTGAAAATGTCTATATTCTTTCTTCATAGAGGAAGGAGAACTTCGCAGGATAGAGTATTCTTGGTTCTCATTTAATGCTTTGGAGTTTGTTGAGTATGTCCCTCCACTCTTTTTTTGGGGGGGTTAAGATCCCCATATCCTATTTTATCAGGACTACTACAATCCAAACAAATAATTTTCAGTTTATCTCTAATTCTTCCCTACTAATATAAACCACAGTTCTATTGCAATAAGATAAAAATTCATATAATTGGGCTTTAAAATATGATTCTCACTCAACATAAAACAAAACTATATATGAACTCATTAAATTTAAAGAAGTTTTATCAAAAAGTTGACTGTGTAAAGATGCCAGACACCTATTTTCTGTCCCTGACTATCTAAGAGTTCAGAGCTGCCATATCATGTCCAAAGATCAACCCCTTAACGTTATTAGCAACATAATTTCCATCATCACGATCATGAATTCTTGAAAATACTTATTAATATAAAGGCAGAAGGAAGGCTCTACCATCAAAGTGAACCATGGATCCCAGGATATCACTGGCCTGTGTATCTGGCTTTTGAAAGCCAGAGACCGTGTGTCACCCTTCTGGAGCTAGGTGAAGGCAGAGAGAGTGTTTCACAACAAAGGTAAGCAGTTGGCCCCAAGAAAGAACAGACTGAACTGTAAGGCTATTGGTGGCCAGTGATCCATTTTGCAACTAATTAAGAACAGAGTAAGAGCTCACCATTAAGGTGAACAGTTGGCCCCAGCACTCCTTCTGGAACTGAGTAAAGGTGGACGGGAGGGACCACAAACAAAAGTTGCAGCCAGCCCCAGGGAAGTTCCTTCTAGTTCACAGGACTGTTGGTGGCCAGTGAATATTGAACATCTGTGGTGGAAACAAGTAAAGATAGTGGGATACCCCAGCAAACAAAGGTGATTAGTGGAATCCAGACAGTGCTCTCTGGCCATCACACAGCCATGGGATACACCAACCCCACCCCCCATGTACCCATGTACCCATGCACCCCATCTGGAACATCAAGTAAAGTCATGAAAGCAGAGGGAGTGTCCAGATACCTATGAAGCAACAATTACTTGGGTGAGTTCCTTTTGTCCCACACACAGTATTAAAGTCTATGTGACACCTACCACATGCATAGACCATAGCCAGGATTCTAGGTTGAAAGGAACATATAGGGGAAGGGACCAGCAGATTACAGAGACTTGGTGATCTTCAGGGACAGTTCCCATCAACCTAACCACAGCACCATTCTCTTGTGACTTCTGGTGTGACACACCAGAATCAGTCTGGCCACCAGTCCCTGACATACTAATAGGAGCACCTGAAGATTTGCCTACCAGTACAGTGGCACAATGGCCCAGCACATAGAATAAATGAAAAAATAAAAAAAAAAAGAGAGATGGGGAAATACAACTAACAAAGCAAATGCTCTGGGGAAGGACATATCACAAAAAGAGTATCAGCCCCCTGAACTCAATAACAATGACATGGAAGAACTTCACATAACAAGCAATTTAGAATCACCTTGATTAAAACAAAATTAAGAAGACAAAAAGGACTAATAAATTGAAGAATGAAATGGAGATTTTAAAGAAGGAAATGCAGGCTATTAAAAGATTGATGGGAGAGAACAGCAAGATGGCAGCAGATTAAAGATGCCAAGATCACTGTGTCCAAGCTTGCACAGGAATTTTGGACTAAAAATGGACTATAGACTTGCATATTATGAGTTTCAGCCAAAATGAGAACACCCTGAACTCACTAGAAGGAAGATAACTGAGGGAGAATTGGCAGTTGGGGAGTTCTGATAGGAGAACTCCCTCCTGGGAACACTCAGGAGCCTGGAAGTGCGGCAGGATGCAGGAGCTGCTTTGGCCCTCGCTAAGGACTTGGAGGTGAATGGAACCTAGGCTGAGGAAATCAGCAGATCCAATACAGAGTACCTAAGTGCTAGGCAAAGCTACTGGCTCAGCTTGGGAGTGGGCAAGATGGTGGTGGAGTAAAGACGCCAAAGCTAACCCAAGCTTGCACAGGAATATATGAAAATGGACTATAGACTTAAGTGCTACAAGTTTCAACTCAGATGATAACACCCTGGGCTCATTAGAAGGAAGACAACTGAGGGAGAATCGATTATTGGGGAGTTCTGGTAAGGGAACTCCTATCTGCAAGCACCACAGACAGGATAAGCTGAACCCTGCAACTATGATCAGGGGGAGTGCCTAGGCTACAATGCCTCAGACGGAGGCTTCCTGCTCATTCTGCTCAGTGAGTGAAACCCAAGATGTGGGAAAAGAGTGAACAAGTGGGCACATAGAGCCCGGGAGGTGGGGAGGAAAATCTGGATCCCAAGACTGAAGTAGCTGCAAGGCTTGCAACCCTTTCACCCACACCCACAGCATAGGCCTGATGGCTGGTTCCAGGCATTAGTCACTAAGGTAGGGCAAGCAAGTTCACAAAGCCCCTTAGATAAAAGGGCGGGGGAAGGTTACACTGAATCAAAAACAGGCACATTAACACTCCTGCAAGTGGTAGGGAAAGACTGCTCAGGGAGAGAATGCGATGAGTGGGTACAAAGAGCCCTGGATACCTTGAAAGAGGACTGGCAGCCTGCATAACTAGGGGGGTGTGCAGAATTAGGACTCAAGGTGTTACTGGACAGTAGTGGCCAGAAGACTTCTGAGCCAGTAAGGTACTGCCTTGCAAGGCTCCAAGTGCTCAGCAAATAAACAAAACAAGTAACTGGCTCAACCACAGGCACAGCTGCAACATTCTATTGCACACGACCCACCACAGCTTCATCCAAGCATAGAGGGAACACAGGATATCAGAAGGCTACAAAGATCAACAGGCACATCCCAGAAACAAGGAGTCAATGATTTACAAGAAGAATCTGAACACCACAAGAGACACGTGAGCGTCACTGGCAGAGATGACAGACATAATTCCACACAGTAGGGGCTGGAAAAACAGGAGATATTGAAATAAAACAAGGCTTAGAATACCCTCCACAACATGATAAAAGTCATAAATGACAAACCCACAGCTAATATTATCCTCAACGGAGAAAAGCTGAAAGCCTTTCCTTTGAGATCAGAACAAGACAAGGGTGTCCACTATCGCCACTGCTCTTCAACATAACATTGGAAGTTCTAGCCAGAACAATAAGACAGAAAGAAGGCATACAAGAATCCAAATAGGGAAAGAAGAAGTAAAACTATCCTTACTTGCAGATGATATGTTAATTTACATGGAAAGCCCTAAAAACTCCACAGAGAAACTAATCAAAATCATCTACCAGCTTAGCAAGGTAGGATATAAAATCAACACACAAAAATCAGAGGCTTTCTGGGCCCTCCCTGGTGGTGCAGCGTGTTAAAGCACTGCACTAAGAAGCTAAAGCATCTTCCGCATGAGTTTGATCCCCGCCTGCCTTTGAGGAGTTCCACATGGCGTGGCAGACCTCTCCTGCCCTGCCCGCTGCTCCCCTCAGCAGTGTACTTCCTCTATCTGCCTGTTCTGCTCCCCACTCTGTCTCTGGTGAACCCTTTCACCTTCTGCATCTCTGGCCTGTACCCCAGTTTTGTATGGATAAATAAATAAATCTTAAAAAAAAATCTTTAAAAAAAATCAGTGGCTTTCCTATACACAAACAACCAATTAGAAGAAGAAATAAATATATATATATATCCCCTTTTCAATTAAAATAAAAAGAATCAAATACCTGTGAGTCAACCTAAGAAAAGACGTAAGGGACCTTTACAAAGAAAATTACAAAACACTGTTAAAAGAAATACAAGAAGACACCATGAAATGGAAAGACATCCCCTGCTCATGGATTGAGAGAATTAAATTCACCAAAGTGGCCATCCTGCCAAAAAGCAATATACAGATTTAATGCCATCCCAACAAAAATCTCAATGACATCCTTCAAAGGAATAGAAAAAATATTGATGAGATTCATATGGAACAACAAAAGACCTTGAATAGCCAAAACCCTCGTGTCTAATAAAAAACAAAATGGAGGCATTACAATCCCAAACTTCAAGCTATATTACAAAGCCATGATAATCAAAAATGCATGGTACTGGAACAAGAATAGACATATAGGCCAGTGGATTCAAATAGAAAGCCCAGATTTAAACCCACAAGTTTTGACAAAGGAGCAAAGAAGATACAATGAAACAAAGAAAGTTAGTTCAGAAAATGGTGCTGGGAAAACTGGGAAGCTACATGCAAAAAAATGAAACTAGATCAGTACCTCACTCCAGTCACAAAAATCAACTCGAAGTGGATTAAAGACCTAGACATAAGAACAGAAACCATAAAATACCTGGAAGCAAAGAGGGGTCAAACACTACACGACATACACTTCAGCGACATCTTTTAAGATAGAGCAACCAATGCCACAATAGTGAAGGCAAGGATAAATAGATGGGACATTACAAAAAACAGACAGCCCACTAATTGGGAAAAAATTTTCTCACACAAAACTGGTGATAAAAGATTAATCACAAAAATATATGGAGAACTGACAAAACTCAACAAAAATAAAGTAAACAACCCCATCAAAAAAATGGGCAATAGAGCTAAAAAGACACTTCTCCAAAGAGGAAATGCAGATGGCCAACAGGCA